>NC_133147.1:47525815-47767429 GCF_048418815.1 Hemitrygon akajei | reverse complement strand
CCCCTGTTACAGGCTGCCCCTGCCCACGTATCTGATGTATCTGTGTAACCCCTGTTACAGGCTGCCCCTCTCCACGTATCTGTGTAACCCCTGTTACAGGCTGCCTCTCTCCACGGTATCTGTGTAACCCCTGTTACAGGCTGCCCCTCTCCACGTATCTGTGTAACCCCTGTTACAGGCTGCCCCTCTCCACGTATCTGTGTAACCCCAGTTACAGGCTGCCCCTCTCCACGTATCTGTGTAACCCCTGTTACAGGCTGCCCCTCTCCACGTATCTGTGTAACCCCTGTTACAGGCTGCCCCTGCCCACGTATCTGATGTATCTGTGTAACCCCTGTTACAGGCTGCCCCTCTCCACGTATCTGTGTAACCCCTGTTACGGGGCTGCCCGTCTCCACGTATCTGTGTAACCCCTGTTACAGGCTGCCCGTCTCCACGTATCTGTGTAACCCTTGTTACGGGCTGCCCCTCTCCACGTATCTGTGTAACCCCAGTTACAGGCTGCCCCTCTCCACGTATCTGTGTAACCCCTGTTACAGGCTGCCCCTCTCCACGTATCTGTGTAACCCCTGTTACAGGCTGCCCGTCTCCACGTATCTGTGTAACCCCCTGGTACGGGGGTACCCCTCTCCACGTATCTGTGTAACCCCAGTTACAGGCTGCCCCTCTCCACGTATCTGTGTAACCACTGTTACGGGCTGCCCCTCTCCACGTATCTGTGTATCCCCTGTTACGGGCTGCCGCCTGCCCACGTATCTGTGTAAACCCCTGGTACGGGGTACCCCTCTCCACGTATCTGTGTATCCCTGTTACAGGCTGCCCCTCTCCACGTATCTGTGTAACCCCTGGTACGGGCTGCCCCTGCCCACGTATCTGTGTAACCCCTGGTACGGGGTACCCCTCTCCACGTATCTGTGTATCCCCTGTTACGGGCTGCCCCTGCCCACGTATCTGTGTAACCCCTGGTACGGGGTACCCCTCTCCACGTATCTGTGTAACCCCTGTTACAGGCTGCCCCTCTCCACGTATGTGTAACCCCTGGTACGGGGTACCCCTGCCCACGTATCTGATGTATCTGTGTAACCCCAGTTACAGGCTGCCCCTCTCCACGTATCTGTGTAACCCCTGTTACAGGCTGCCCGTCTCCACGTATCTGTGTATCCCCTGTTACGGGCTGCCCCTGCCCACGTATCTGTGTATCCCCTGGGTACGGGGTACCCCTGTGTAGTGCAGAAAATATGAGGTACATTAGTGTACATTGTTCAGAAATCACAGAAAGGGCAGAGGGGAAGTTCGTTGTGGTAGAACGAACTTGGTTGTTCCTCGTTTGCCCCGACTGACAAATCCGCTCTTTCAATACACAGTCGAGCTCTTCATCGTTCGCTTTACGCGGCGTTTCTCCGCCGCTCATCACCGGTGTGAGGCCGCTTCTCGGGACTGCGCCCGTCACCCGGGAACCTGCTGAAATTCACATTTGCCGTGTCACCTCTGATTTTCGCAACTGGTACTCGTCTCGGCTTGGCGGAGCGTCCTGCAGGTTTATCCTGGGATTTCCCCACCCAGAAGATGCTTGGATTTTTGTTTTTGGGAAGCAAGAGCTGGTAATTACTTAAACACGCTGCCGAGATACGGCGAAAAGCTCTGCCGCGGAGACCGGCCCGTCCCGACAGATCATTCCGTTCTTCCCACAGAGTACAGAATCAAGTGTGTTGGCAGCAGAGAAACTGGAGATGACGAATGAAGTGTCGCGGCTACAGAGAAGGTACAGCGCGGGCAGACAAGCAGACCCTGGCTCTCAATGTACAGGAACTCGCTGCGCAGGGCCCGCAACAAGATACGTTTTGAGATTACTAAAGAGAAAGATCTGTTAAGGTTGGCTTTTGTTTTCCAGCTGAGGGTGAAATGAGTCGCCTGTGTCGACGCGTTTAAGGGGTGCGCTGGGGGCAGCCCGCGAGTCTCGCCAAGCCCGTCCCCCTCCCACGGAGCTCCCCCTTCGCCATTCCCAACATCCGTTGCTCCCGCCTGTTTTGCGAACTCGCCCTCTGCTCCTCGTCGTGCAGAAGCTGAGGGCAAGAATCTGTCCTGTTGTTTCTTAAAGAGTCTACTCACCCGTCGTCCGGTCGAACAAAAGGACAATTATTGCAGAATAAAGTGTTACAGAGGGGGTGGACAGTGAGGTGGGTGCAAGATCTTAACCAGGTCCATCTTATCATTGAAAAATCCGACAGCAGCGGGGATAGAAAATGCCCTAGGGCCCGGTGGGGCTTCCGGCGTTTGCATTTTTCTGCCCGATGGAAGAGGGGGAGAAGAGGGAATGCTCGGGGTGGGTGGGGTCTTTAATTCTGCCGGCTGCTTTGCCGAGGCAGCGGGAGGTGGAGACAGGGTCCAGGGAGGGGGGGCTGCTTCCCGCGATGACCTTGTGGCCCCGAGCAGGGTACGATGCTCTATCTGGGACATCTGGTGAGGTCTGGAAGTGACCGTGGCCAAGTTCCCTCGGCCTCCTGAGGAGGTAGGGGGCTTCGGACGCGGTATCTGTGTGGTTGGACCAGGATGAGTTGGCGATGTTGTCTCCTCCCTCCCCTCCTTTCCTCATCCTTCCCTCCCTCCCTCTCGGGCACCACCTCCCCCCCCCCCCCCCCCCCCACGCTCTTTCTACCAGGAGGGGCAGGTTTCCAGCAGATAAGCTCCTCCCCGTGTTTCGGAGGGCCATCGAGAGGGTTGGAGTCGAGAAACATCAGCCGCTCCCCTTCCTCCACCCCGTCTCGTTGCCCTCCGGGGACCTGCCCGCTTCCCGGACTACACGCGTTCTCCGGGGCATGGATATCAACACTCTCGCTGCCGGCGGGCTGGGGTCACTCTGCTGCGGTGCTATTGAGTTCGGTGCAGGGTAGAGAGCCTCGGGGCCGGCCGCTGGTGGGTTCCGGACGCTTTCAGTTCGTCCAGTTAACCCCACGAACGTGGACGGTCCCGCCGCGCTCACAGTTTTACCCGCAATACCGCAGCAGGAGTGCGCTCACTCGAGCCACGATGTTCCCCTAATGGAGAGCGCCTGGTGAGCGGCCTTGTTTAACGCGGGGGAGGCCGATGCGCCGGCAGCCGGCACGGATCGGGGTCGAGGACCAGAGGCATGACGACCGGGACCCCTTCCTCCGCCTTCACCGCGTCGTCATCTTCACCAGCTCCACCACTGAGAGTCTCGGTCGTGTCGTGTGGGTGACCCCACACAGTGTAAGCACACAAGAAATTGGGGGCAAGAGTCGGCCATCTGACCCGTCCAGCCTGCTCCGCCATTCAATAAGACTCATCTCCCCCCGACCTGCCTTTTCCCCATGACCCCTACTCTGCAAAAATCTATCCAACCTGGTCTTAACTATATTTACCGAGGGGGAGCCTCTGCTGCTTCACTGGGCAGAGAATCCCACAGATTCTCCTCATCTCCGTCCTAAAATCTACTCCCCTGAATCCTGAGGCTATGTCCCTTACTTATAGTCTCACCTCCCAGTGGAAACAGCTTTCCTGCCTCTGTCTTATATCATTTTATATGTTTTTATAAAGATCTCCTCTCACTCTTCTGAATTCCAGCGAGTGCGGATCTACCTCTCCTCATCTCTGGAATCAACCCGGTGAACCTCCTCTGCACCGCCTCCCAAAGCCGGTATATCCCTCCTCAAGTCAGGAGACCAGAACTGCCCGCAGTGCTCCAGGTGCGGCCTCGCCAGTACCCTGTACAGTTGCAGCATGACCCCCCCGCTCTAGCAATGAAGGCCGGCATCCCACCTGCCTGTTTGATAGAGCACTGCACCTGCAAACCAGCCTTCTGCCATTCATGCACAAGCCCTTCCGCACAGCAAGCAGTGTATTTCCATTTAAATAATAACTTCATCTTCCATTTTTCCTCCCAAAGCATCGCTCTCGGCAAGGCGTCGATCCTCGGAGAGCATTCAGCTGCTCTGTTTAATAATACTGCCCTTTGCTAATTAATACCGAGCTGTACCCATTGGCACTGAAATACTGTGTTTACCGGTCTGTCAGACACGGCAGCTTCACCGCTGACCCAGTCCTCAGGGCGCAGACCGGCCGAGTTTACAAGGCGTTATATTCCAAAGCTATTTTTAATTCACTCCTTTTTAAAGTTCACACGGTACACTGTCCCAGTGAGACGGCTATTTTCCAGAATCCTGCAGATTCGGGGGTCCCGGAACGCGGTCGCCGTGGGTTTAAAGAGAGTTCGGGACGGGGCCGTGGTGGGTTGAAAGGGCGGGTTACACCCGAGCCCGAAGGGGTCCAATATCCCAGCAGGCAGGTTTAATAGAGCTGTTGGGGGGGGGGGGGTTAAACTAATTTGGCAGGGGGATGGGAACCGGAGTGATAGGGCAGAAGGAGGGGAAAACAGAAATAAATCAGAGATAGCGTGCAACAAAGATGAGAGAAAGGACAGGCAGGAAATGAGGCTTAATCACGGGCCGGGGGGGGGGGGGTTGGGGGGTGATTTACAGGGGCAACAGAGGCGTGGTGCAGTTAGAACAGAAAGCAACAAGTACTGGGCTGAAAATGTTGTGTTTGAACGCACGCAGCATTGGGAATAAAATAGACGATCTGGAAATTCAGCAACAGTTTGGCAAGCGTGACGTTGTGGCCACCTCTGAGACTCGGCTGAAGGATGGCTGCCATTGGGAGCTGAACGCCCAGGGGTATACGGTTGTGTCAGAAAGATAGGTTAGTAGGCGGGGGAGGAGGTGGTGTGGCCCTGTGTATAAGGAATAATATTAAAACAGGGATGACATAGGATGGGAAGGTGAGGAGTCTCTATGGGTTGAGTTAAGAAATAACAAGGGTAAAAGGACCCTAATGGCAGTTGTATACAGGTCTCCAAACAGCAGCCGGGATGTGGATTACAAATTACAGCAGGAGATAGAAAAGGCCTGTCAGAAAGACACTATCATGATAATCGTTGAGGATTTTAGCATGAAAGTGGATTGGGAACACCAGGCCAGCACTGGACCTCAAGAGAGAGAATTTGTAGAGTGTCTAAGGGATGGTTTTTTTTAGAACAGCTTGTAGTTGAGCCCACTGGGGGGTCGGCTGTGCTGGATTGGGTGCTGTGCAATGATCCGGGGGTGACAAGAGAGCTGAGGGTTAAGGAATCCTTGGGGAACAGTGATCACAATGTGATCGAGTCCACTTTGACATTTGAGAAGGAGAAATTAAATTCCAATGTGTTGGTATTTTAGTTGAATAAAGGAAATTACAGTGGCATGAGAGGGGAACAGGCCGTAGTTGACTGGAAAGGGACACTAGCAGGAAGGACAGCAGAGCAGCAATGGCTGGAGTTTCTGTGAAAAATGAGAGAAGGGCAAGACAGATATATTCCGGGTAAGAAGAAATTTTCAATGGGAAGAAGGACACTACCGTGGCTGACGTGAAGTCAGTGCCAAAATAAAAGCAAAAGGGAGGGCATACAAGGACACCAGAGCTAGTGGGAAGATAGAGGATCCGGAAGCTTTTAAAAACTTGCAGAAGGAAACTAAGAATGTCGTTAGGAAGGAAAAGATGAATTATGAAAGGAAGCTGGCGATTAATATCAAAGAAGATACTAAAAGCTTTTTTAAGTATATAAAGGGTAAAAGAGAGTCGAGGGTAGATATAGGACCCATACAAAACGACGCTGGAGATATTGTAATGAGAGACGTGGAGATGGCAAAGGAATTGAATGTGTATTTTGCATCAGTCTTCACAGTGGAAGACATCTGCAGTATACCAGATATTCAAGGGTGTCGGAAAAGAGAGGTTTGTGCAGTGAAAATTACGACAGAGAAGGTGCTCAGGAAGTTTAATGGTCTGAGGGTGGAGAAATCTCCTGGACCTGATGGAATACACCCTCCGGTTCTGAAGGAAGTAGCTGGAGAGATTGCAGAGGCATTAACAATGCTCCTTCAAGAATCGATAGATCCTGGCATTGTACCGGATGACTGGAGAATTGCAAGTGAGTGGGGATGACTGGAAGAATTGGATCAGCCTGTTATTGAATTGTGGGGCAGACTCAAAGGGCCGAAAGGCCTACTTCTGCTCCAATGACTTATGGTCTTAAAGGGAGCGTGGAACGGGGACCCGGTGGGGTTAAAGGGAGTGGAAGACCGGGTCCTCATGGGTCTAAAGGAAGCTGGAAACTGGATCCCGGTGGGCTAAAGGGGGCAGGAGACGGGTTCCACTGTGTATAAGGGCAGCGGGAGACGGGATCCAGGTGGGATTAACACACTGCTGTGTCTAAACTGCAGATGTGCTCCACGCAGTAACTGAAATTCTCCCACGAACACAGCCGTTGTCGCAGTGCGGCTGGAATTTCCTTTTATATAAATTTGAAATTATGTTAATATAATTGTGATTGTAATTAATTATGTTAATGAATATAATCCATATATTTTCTGAATAATAAACGTACCAACCTTAACTTTAAAACACCTTAGAGCTTCAATGTATTTACATTGTCAGCGTTTCAAGTAACAACACTATTACAAATTGTAACAATTAACACAGAATGGAAGTCCGTAGCTCTTTGTTAACGAACCGCAGGCCCAATAGAAAGAAAAGACTGATTCAATTAAGACTTCCACTGATATGTTGAACTGCCAGCATAGAAATGAAGAATTTGAAGAACTGTTAATCATTGTTGACATCAGTTGGAGCATTTCAAACTTCCCGTGCTGGCTGCCAACTTGGATTCGGTCGTATGAATTCAATCAAATGTGAATCCAGAAATAGACGAGAAGTGGAACATTTGGATGATCTGGTGAGGATTAAGACGTATCTTTCATCTGAATGTGAAATTAATCTGGATAGTGTTTACAAACAATGGATTTGTAATCTTAAAAGAAGATGGGAAATGGTTTACAAAACATGAAAGATTTTCTTTTCTTGTACTGTATTTTAATTATACCCTTCAATTAATAAAATTAAAAGTATTTTTTTATTCACTCTAAATATTTCTCTCCCCTCCCTTCCTCCCTCTCCTCTCTCCCCATCCCTCCCTCCCTCCCTCCCTCACAGTCTCACTCTCTCCTGTAAACATCATCCCATGCACATTAACCCTGGTCGTAGGTCAGTATTGAGCCCCATTACGCAGTCTCATAGGCTCTGATGTGTTGGACGATCTGCGTGATTTAATGTCAAGCAGTACTGCACAGGAAAAGGCCCTTTGGCCCAAGGCATCCCTGCTACCCACGATATCAATCCAAACTAACCCATCCGCTTTCACACGATCTATGTCCCTCCATTCCCTGTCTCTTCAAGTGTCCATTTACATGCTTCCTAAATACCCCCAACACCCCCACCTCCCACACATCTCCTTTAAAAGCTCCCCCCCGACTTTAAATACGTGAGCTTTGGGCAGTCGGTATTCAAGAAGACGCAGTGTGTAGTGAGACTGTGAGGAAGGTCAGGCAGTTGATAGGTCAAAATCGCAGTCAGTCGGATGGGTTGCAGTCTGCCTGTAAACTGAGTAGCAGGTTCAACTGTTTGGAAAAGTGAGGACAAAGCAAAAGGGAAGGAAAGTGATCTAGGAATAATGGTGCATAGTTCCCTGAAGGTGGAATCTCATGTGGATAGGGTGGTGAAGAAAGCTTTTGGTATGCTGGCCTTTATAAATCAGAGCATTGAGTATAGGAGTTGGGATGTAATGTTAAAATTGTACAAGGCATTGGTGAGGCCGAATTTGGAGTGTTGTGTACAGTTCTGGACACTGAATTATAGGAAAGATGTTGACAAAATAGAGAGAGTACAGAGAAGATTTACTAGAATGTTACCTGGGTTTCAGCACCTAAGTTACAGGGAAAGGTTGGACAAGTTAGGTCTTTATTCTTTGGAGCATAGAAGGTTGAGGGGGGGACTTGATAGAGTTGACGTGGATAGGCTTTTTCCATTGAGAGTAGGGGAGATTCAAACAAGAGGACATGAGTTGAGAGTTAGAAGGCAAAAGATTAAGGGTAACATGAGGGGGAATTTCTTTACTCAGAGAGTGGTAGCTGTGTGGAACGAGCTTCTAGTAGAAGTGGTAGAGGCAGTTTCCGTATTGTCATTTAAAGTAAAATTGGATAGGTATATGTACAGGAAAGGAATGGAGGGTTATGGACTGAGTGCAGGTCAGTGGAACTAGGTGAGAGTAAGTGTTCGGCATGGACTAGAAGGGCTGAGATTCCTGTTTCCATGCTGTAATTGTTATATGGTTATCTGGAGAGTGCAAGCAAGTCTCCAGAATAAATAAAAAGACAAAAAGGTTTAGAAAGGGATAAGAATTTAACTTCCAGTAACATGGGGGCAAAATTGAAGAGGGTGATGAACTCTATCTGAACGCACACGGTACAGGGATTAAGGTGGGTGATTCTGTAAAGTGGATGAGCCCCCTCTAGGGGGGGAAAAAGGCAATTTTGGATTTGTGTGTTGTGTCATTAATCAGATTTGCTGAGGGAGCTTAAGGTAAAGAGACCCTTAGGGGCCAGGGATCATCATATGATAGGATTCACCCTGCAGTTTGAGGGAGAAGCTAAAGTCAGATGTATTCATATTACAGGGAGTAAAGGGAATTACAGAGGCCTGAGAGAGGAGCTGTCCAAATTTACTGCAAGGGGACACTAGCAGGGATGACAGCAGAACAGAAATGGCTGGAGTTTCCGGGAGCAATTTAGAAGGCGCAGGATAGACACATCCCAGAGATTAAGGATTCTAAAGGGAGAGTGGCCGACAAGGGAAGTCAAAGACAGTAAAAAAGGAAAAGAGAGGGCATATAATTGAGCAAAAACTCGTGGGGAGCTAGAGGATTAGGAAGTTTTTGAAAAATAACAAAAGGCAACTAAAAAGCAATAAGGAGAGTCAAGGTGAAATATGAAGGTAAGTTAACCAACTATATTAAAAAGAATTCTAGAAGTCTTTCCAGATGTTTAAAGAATAAAAAAGAGGCAGGAGTGGACATTGGACTGCAGGAACTGACACTGGAGAGCTCGTAATGGGGGACAAAGAAATGCCAGATGAACTTAAGTGTTTTGGGTCGGTCTTCACTGTGGAAGACACTGGCAGTCTGCCAGAAATTTGGAAGTGTCAAGGGACAGAGTAACTGTAATTGCTTTTACTAAGGAGAAGAGCTTGGGAAGCTGAAAGGTCTGAAGGTAGATAAGTCACCTGGACCAGGTGGACTACACCCCAGTGTTCTGAAGGTGGTAGCTGAACGATTGTGGGGGCATTAGTAATAATCTTTCAAGAATCTCTAGACCACTCTGACTTCAGTCCTTTGCGGGAACGGGGCCTCGCGGAAGGCTGATTTCTGATATCCCAAGGACGCGGCCTGGAAGACGAGCGCACCCTCAGAGTTCCGGTTCCTCGTGGCTCCGGGGACGGGCTGATTCCAGGCCGGTGCCCCCAACTGAGGCATCGCGGGAGGACACGGAACATGGGGAGCAGCGGTTTAGCTGCCGGGGGGTTTTGTGTCCGGGGAGCTGCACCTTTTTTTTTAAACCACTTGGCTATTTATTTTCAATTTATGTACAGCTCTGTTTTAAATTCTTGATGGATACAGCATCACCCGAATCCTGTGCCCGATAGCTTTTGCAGGCAGGTTACTTTTGAATTTAGCACGGACCATGCCACTGTTACCATGAGAACGAGTCACTTTACCCCAAATAACGCGAGTTTTATTTGGTTTACCACCAGGAGTGACAGTATTGTTCTTTGCCTTGTATACATAGGCACATCTTTTGCCCAGGTAAAATTCAGTTTCATCACGGGAGTAAACACCCTCGATCTTCAGCAGAGCTGTATGCTCCCTTTGGTTTCGAAGGCCCCGTTTATAGCCGGTAAAAACAGCTTTGCACCACAATCTTCCAGGCATTGTGAGTGCGCGCCAGGCAGCCGGACCCACTCACAGCCTGCCCCAAAACCCAAGATGGAGGAAGAGCGAGCTGCACCTTTCTGATGCCGACTCTCTGAGCACAGAGCTGGGAAAAAGCGACGCTACAGACTTCTAACGTCGTAAATCAGCGAGTTGTTTGCTATGTCTCCCCTCTCATTGTAAAACAGGGACACCTCTTTTCCCTTGTTAGGGAGAGGGAGAGGGAGAGGGAGAGGGAGAGGGAGAGGGAGAGGGAGAGGGAGAGGGAGAGGGAGAGGGAGAGAGCCTGTGGTACCGGGCGAACAAGTGATCTTTGGGGTGCTGCACGTCTGCGTCTTTACCGATGCTTTGCTACATGCTTGAGTGCTGGGTGCTGAGGGTTTTTGCTGGTGGGGGGTGGGGACGGGTCAATGCCTTGTTGCTACTTGTGCGTAGGAGGGGGAGCTGGGGGGCTTTAGGGTTCTAACATTTAACTATAATTCATTCTTCGGCACTCTCCTCTGTTTTCGTGGATGTTTGTGAAGAAAAAGAATTTCAGGATGTATATTCTATACATTTCCCTGACACTAAATGAACCTATTGAGATCCTGGCATGATTCTGGAGGACTGCAAATGTCACTCCACTCCTCAAGAGGGATGGAGATAAAAGACAGGAAACTATAGGCCAGTTAGCCTCAGTGGTTGGGAAGATGTTGGAGTCCATTATTAAGGATGTAGTTTCAGGGTACCTGCGGGCATATGATAAATTAGGGTGAAGTTAGCATGGTTTCCTTAAGGGGAAATCTTGCCTAACAATTCTCTCAGAATATTCTGAGGGAATAACAGGCAGGATAGACAACCGAGAGTAAATAGATGCTGGATTTTCAGAAAGCGTTTGACAAGTTGCCACACATAAATCTATTTAACACGATACTGTAAGAGCCCGTGGATATACAGGAAAATGACTAGGATGGATATAGCAGTGGCTGATTGTCCAGGGGCAAAGAGCGAGAATACAGGGAGTCTTTTCTGGGTGGCTGTCAGTGACCAGTCATGTGCTGCAGGGGTCAGCGTTGGGACTGCTGGAATTGATGGCTTGCTAGCCAAGTTTGCAGACACTGCAAAGACAGGTGGTGTTGAGGAAGCAGGGAGTCTACAGGAGGATTTAAGACAGGTGAGGAGAAGGGGCAAAGAAGGGGCAGATGGAATACAGTTTAGGAAGTGTCTGGTCACGCAGTTTTAGTAGAAGGAACATTTTCGAATTGGGGAGCGAGTTCAGATTTTGATTTCTCTGGGTACCGAGCGACCATTTATTGTCATGGGCAGATGCTGACAGGAACACACAAGCTTTGCACTCTCAAAATTTCTCTTCTGAAGGCCTCCCACTTACCAAGTGCACCTTAGCCAGAAACCAACCTGTCCCAGTCCAGACTTGCCTGACTCTTTCTGATAGCATCTAAATTGGCCTTTTTCCAATTTGGGCCAGACCCATCCTTTTCCATAATTATCTTGAAACCAGTGGCATGTGATCAGCAGATTCAAAGTGATGCCCTACACTAACTTCTGTCACCCGCCCTGTCTCACTCCCTAATTGGGGATCCAGTATTGCACTCTGTCTAGTTGGGACCCTGACGTATTGATTAGGGAAACTTTCCCAAATGCATTTGACAAATTCTATCCCATCCAGCCCGTTTACAGTATGGGAGTCCCAGTCAATATGTGGAAAGTTAAAATCGCCTACTATAACAACTTTATGTTTCTTGCAACAGTCTGCGATCGCTCTGCAAATTTGCTCCTCTAAATCCTGCGGACTGTTGGGTGGTCTGTAATATAATCCCATCAACACGATCAGAACTTTCCTATTCCTCAGTTGTACCCATTACACCTCACTAGATGAGCTCTCCAGTCTGTCTTCACTGAGCTCTGCCGGGACACTTCCCCTGAGCAGTAATGACAATCCTCCCCTCCTGCTCACTGTAAAACAACAGAACTCTGGAATATCGAGCTGCCAGTCCTGCCCCTCCTGCAACCAAGACTCACTAAAGGCCGCAATGTCATAATTCCTCGTGCAACCTAAGTTCATCCACCGTTCCTACGATCGAAATCCACGAGGCCCAGAACATTAGTCCCACTTTTCAGTTGCAGGCTTAACAACGTCTTCCTCCATAACCTCTCCACTATCTGTACTGGTGTTCTGGTTCCATCTCCCAACGACCCAACCCCTGTGCAGCACTAGTAAACCTTCTCACTTGGATATTAGACCCCTGTAAACTGGCCTTTCTGTACATGTGCTGCGTCTGCGAGGCTGAGTCGTGGAAGTCCATAGCGGGGGTATTCCCTTCTGCCGCTGGCTTGGGATGGCGAGTCTATCAGGACCCTGGGGACTTGTGGAAACTGTGTGTTGATTTCTTTTGAACTTATAGTCCTTTAACATCTTTGGACTATTTTAACCGTGTCCATGGTCTGTTTTTTAATCAATTATGCTATTGTTTGCACTGTTGTATCTATGTGGTTTTGTGCAGGTCTTGTAGCTTTAGTCTTTGGTCTTGTTTTGTCTGGTGGGATTGGAGCTCCTTTCCGGGGAACGCGCTAAGATGGTAGTGCGATATTAATACGCAGCAGCCTCTCCGGACTCTGGATTGGGGATTGCCAAACGTTATGTGGATTTTCTGGTGTAGTCTGTTTTGTCGTGTGCTTTTGTGATATCATTCTGGAGGAACGTTGTCTCATTTTTTAACTGCATTGCATTTGTGGTTTCTAAATGACAATAAACTGAATCTGAATGTTCCACTGTCCCTGGAAAAGAGCCCAATGAAGCCCTCCCTCCTGCAATATCTCCCTAGCGGCATGTTAAACTGTATGATCTTCCTACCACTAGCGCTCCTGGCAACCTCCTCAAAGAACTCTATAAGATTGGTCAGACATGATCAACCACACACAAAGCCATGCTGACTATCCCTAATCATCTTATCCACCGGCCTACAATTTCCTGGTTTACTCTTAGAGCCTTTCTTAAACAAGGGAATGACGTTGGCTATTTTCCAATCCTCCGGTACCTCACCCGTGGCTAAGGATGTTTTAAATATCTCTGCTAGGCTCAGTGATTGTTGGCAAGTGACACATTTCACTGGATGTTTCGCCGTACATGTGAGAAACAAATCTGAATCTGATCTCATGGCATGAAGACTGACTACTCTAAATTTCAGGTCATTTCTCCATCTCTCCATCTTTCTTTTTCAGTTACCCTCTTGCCCTTTCCTCACCTGTCCAATAACATTCCCCTCCTCCTTCCCTCTCCTCTCCTATCAGATTCCTTCTTCTTCAGCCCTTTACCACCTCCACCAATCATCTCCCAGCTTCTTACTTTATTCCCACTCCCCCCACCCACCCACCTTCCCCCTTGACTAGTCTCACCAATCCCCCTCCCTCCACCTTATTCCGCAACCCTTCCAGTCCTGAGGAATGGTCTCGGCCCAAAACTGATTTCTTAAAATTCCCCTCCTGCTGCGTTCCTCAGCGCTCTGTGTGTGTCACTCTTCAAGAGGCTACGCCTCAAAAGAGGCGGTGCCCGTCACCAAGGGCCCTCAGCACCCGGGACGTGCCCTCTTCTCATTACCGCCATCAGAGAGGAGGCGCGGCAGCCCGAAGACCCAACTTAAGCACGGGAGACTCTGCGGGAGCGGGAAAGCCGGTGTACCAGCCGCGGAACGCTGGCACCGCCTGTGAGGAGTTTGTACGCTCTCCCCGTGACCGCGTGGGTTTCCTCCGGGTGCTCCGGTTTCCCCCCACAGTCCAAAGGCGAAGCATTTAGTAAGTTAACTGCTGTTGTAAATTGTCCTGTGATTAGGCTAGGGTTAAATTAGTGGTTTTATAAGATAATAGGTTGCTTTTCCGAATAAATAAATAAATAAACAAACATCCAAATACATCCATCAACCAAACAATAAATAAATAGACAGAACACAGAAATCGACAGCACATTTCAGGTCCTTTGGCCCACAATAGACAATAGGTGCAGAAGTAGACCATTCGGCCCTTCGAGCCTGCATCGCCATTTTGAGATAATGGCTGATCATCTACTATCAATACCCGGTTCCTGCCTTGTCCCCATATCCCTTGATTCCCCTATCCATAAGATACCTATCTAGCTCCTTCTTGAAAGCATCCAGAGAATTGGCCTCCACTGCCTTCCGAGGCAGTGCATTCCAGACCCCCACAACTCTCTGGGAGAAGAAGTTTTTCCTTAACTCTGTCCTAAATGACCTACCCCTTATTCTCAAACCATGCCCTCTGGTACTGGACTCTCCCAGCATCTGGAGCATATTTCCTGCCTCTATCTTGTCCAATCCCTTAATAATCTTATATGTTGCAATCAGATCCCCTCTCAATCTCCTTAATTCCAGCGTGTACAAGCCCAGTCTCTCTAACCTCTCTGCATGAGACAGTCCAGACATCCCAGGAATTAACCTCATGAATCTACGCTGCACTTCCTCTACAGCCAGGATGTCCTTCCTTAACCCTGGAGACCAAAACTGTACACAATACTCCAGGTATTTGTACTCCCTGTACAAATGCAAAAGGATTTCCTTGCTCTTGTACTCAATTCCCTTTGTAATAAAGGCCAACATTACATTAGCCTTCTTCACTGCCTGCTGCACTTGCTCATTCACCTTCAGTGACTGATGAACAAGGACTCCTAGATCTCTTTGTATTACTCCCTTACCCAACTCTACACCGTTCAGATAATAGTCTGCCTTCCTGTTCTTACTCCCAAAGTGGATAACCTCACACATATTCACATTAAATGTCATCTGCCAAGTATCAGCCCACTCACCCAGCCTATCCAAGTCACCCTGAATTCTCCTAAAATCCTCATCACGTCACACTGCCACCCAGCTTAGTATCATCAGCAAATTTGCTGATGTTATTCTCAATGCCTTCATCCAAATCGTTGACGTAAATTGTAAACAGCTGTGGTCCCAATACCGAGCCCTGTGACACCCCACTAGTCACCACCTGCCATTCTGAGAAACACCCATTCACCACTACCCTTTGCTTTCTATCTGCCAACCAGTTTTGTATCCATGTCAATGTCTTCCCCCAATGCCATGAACTTTGATTTTACCCACCAATCTCCTATGTGGGACCTTATCAAATGCCTTCTGAAAATCGAGGTACACTACATCCACTGGATCTCCCCCGTTTAACTTCCTGGTTACATCCTCGAAAAACTCCAATAGATTAGTCAAGCATGATTTACCCTTGGTAAATCCATGCTGGCTCGGCCCAATCCTATCACTGCTATCTAGATATGCCACTATTTCATCTTTAATAATGGACTCTAGCATCTTCCCCACCACTGATGTAAGGCTGACAGGTCGATAGTTCTCTGTTTTCTCCCTCCCTCCTTTCTTAAAAAGTGGGATAACATTAGCCATTCTCCAATCCTCAGGAACTGATCCTGAATCTAAGGAACATTGGAAAATGATTACCAATGCATCCGCAATTTCCAGGGCCACCTCCTTTAGTACCCTAGGATGCAGACCATCTGGATCTGGGGATTTGTCAGCCTTCAGTCCCATCAGTCTTCTCATCTAAAGTACTCATTAAATTCTTCTGCCATTTCTCTGTTTCCCATAACAATTTCACCCAATTCATTCTTCAAGGGCCCAACATTGTTCTTAACTATCTTCTTTCTCTTCACATACCTAAAAAAGCTTTTGCTATCCTCCTTTATATTCCTGGCTAGCTTGCGATTGTACCTCATTTTTTCTCCCCGTATTGCCTTTTTAGTTAAGTTCTGTTGTTCCTTAAAAATTTCCCAATCATCTGTCCTCCCACTCACCTTAGCTCTGTCATACTTCCTTTTTTTTTTAAAGCTATGCAATCTCTGACTTCCTTTGTCAACCACTGTGGCCCCTTTCCCCCCCTTGAATCCTTCCTTCTCTGGGGGATGAACTGATTTTGCACCTTGTGCATTATTCCCAAGAATATCTGCCACTGCTGTTCCACTGTCTTTTCTGCTAGGATATCCATCCAGTTAACTTTGGCCAGCTCCTCCCTCATGGCTCCATAGTTTCCCCTGTTCAACTGCAACACTGACACCTCCGATCTGCCCTTATCCTTCTCAAATTGCAGATAAAAACTTATCATATTATGATCACTACCTCCTAATGGCTCCTTTACTTCAAGATCGCTTATCAAATCCTGTTCATTATACAACACTAAATCCAGAATAGCCTTGTCCCTGGTCGGCTCTCGTACAAGCTGTTCCAAGAATGCATCCCGTAGGCACTCTACAAACTCCCTATCCTGGGGTCCAGCACCAACCTGATTCTCCCAGTTCACCTGCATGTTGAAATCCCCCATAACTACTGCAACATTACCTTTGCCACATGCCAATGTTAACTCCCTATTCAACTTGCACCCAATATTGTGCTGACCATGTAACCTACTGTAAATATTGCTTGGAATTCCCCTAACATACAGCCCTCTAATTAAGCTCCATGATTCTAAGAGTCCCTATTGTATCTGCTTCTGCCACCACTGCCGGCCCACCACTCTCTCTGTGAAAAAGTTACCCCTGATCTCGCTGATCCTCCACAGGAGTCTTACTGTTTATATCAGGGGTGTCAAACTCATTTTAGGTCACGGGCCGGATTGAGCAAAATGCAGCTTCATGCGGGCCGGATCAGTCGGACGCGTGCGAACGCAGCTTTCGTTGCCTCCGTTTTTTCAGCCTGCTCTCATGTGTCTCAGTCTCTGCTATAACTACAAAGTGTTTCACTTTACAAATTCCGTTTCTTATGAAGAAGACTGCCGAGCAAGACTGCCGAATAAACACTAAAAACCCTGAAAACCTGGTACCTGAATAAACTCAGCATTAGCCATATCATACGCCATAGGCACTTCGATTACTGGGGCCAGCTTTAATAGTAATTAGATATTATCTCACGGGCCAAAGATAATTCCACCGCGGGCTGGATTTGGCCCGCGGGCCTTGAGTTTGACATATATGGTTTATATTATATTATGTCTTCAAATCTGACCTACCAAAATGAACCACTTCCCACTTACCTGGGTTGAACTCCATCTGCCACTTCTCAGCCCAGTTTTGCATCCTATCCATGTCTCGCTGTAACCTCTGACAGCCCTCCACACTATCCACAACAGCTCCAACCTTTGTGTCATCAGCAAACTTACTAACCCATCCCTCCACTTCCTCATCCAGGTCATTTATAAAAATCACAAAGAGGTGAATCCTAGAAGAGATCCCTGAGGCACTCCACTGGTCACCGTACTCCATGCAGAATACAAAATATCTACAACCACCCTTTGCCTTCTGTGGGCAAGCCAATTCTGGATCCACAAAGCAAGGTCCCCTTGCATCCCATGCCTCCTTACTTTCTGAAGGAGCCTTGCATGGGGAACCTTATCAAATGTCTTGCTGAAATCCATATACACTGCTGTACCTTCATCAATGTGTTTTGTTATTTCCTCAAATAATTCAATCAAACTCGTACGGCATGTCCTATCCTTGACAAATCCCTAATCAGATTATGTCTGTCCAAATGTTCATAAATCCTGCCTCTCAGGATCTTCAACAACTTGCCCACCACTGAAGTCAGAATCACTGGTCTATAATTTCCTGGGCTATCTCTACTCCCTTTCTTGAACAAGCGAACAACGTTTGCAACTGTCCAATCCTCCGGTACTTCTCCCGTCCCTATTGATGATGCAAAGATCATCGCAAGGGGCTCAGGAATCTCCTCCCTCGCTTCCCACAGTAGCCTGGGGTACATCTCATCCGGTCCCGGTGACTTATCTGACTTGATGCTTTTCAAAAGCTCCAGCACATCTTAATGTCTATATACTCGAGCATTTCAGTCCACTGTAAGTCATCCCTACAATCGCCAAGATCCTTTTCCATAGTGAATACTGAAGCAAAGTATTCATTACGTACCTCAGCCACCTCCTCCAGCTCCCTGCACACGTTTCCATTATCACACCAGATAGACAGACAAACCCAGCAGTCAGTTGACACCGTGGGCCAACGTCCCTCTTAAATATTGAAGATTACTTGCCACGTGTGTTGTCACACCTTGCTGCTGCTGGTGCGATATCGCTCGTTAATGACTGTCTGAGACGTCGACGTGTTGGGATGGGCTCCGGATCATGTTCCCTGGTGGCTTTGCTATTGCACGGTGGGTGGTGTTGGGATGGGAGATGAAACGTTTGCTGGAACAAGTGGGCGGGGGGGGGGGAGAGTGTTGATGCTTTTGATGCTGCACGTGCGCGGGGGGAGGGGGAAGGAGGAGCTTTGGTGTGCTAACGTTTTCTGTCATTTATTCTTCGGGCATTTTGTCTCCGTGTCGTGGACGTCCGTGAAGAGTAAGAATTTCAGGTTGTACACCTCAATGGAACCACTGAAGCCGACAGTGAACTGTGCCTCGGTGCGCTGTGTAATGAGGAACATTCTGCAAAGCAGGTTTTTCACTCTGCCTTGATAAGAATGATGATAAGGAACTGATTCACAACTCTGACCGCCCGCTGCTGGCTTGTGTGTGCAAACAATGGGCTTGGAGCCTCGGGGCAGGGAGTGTGGGTCTGGCATCCTCTCCTTTCTTGGAAAGAGAGGACATGCGTGCACTTTCTTAGAAGTTTACGCAGGTTTGCACTGTCGTCTCAAACTCCGACTGACTTCTGTAGATGCAGGGCGGGGAGTATCCTGACTGGCTGCAGCACAGACTGAGCGGTACAGAAACAGGCCCGCCCAGGACTGGAAAGTCGTGGATCCGGCCCAGTCCGTTACAGTTAAAGCCCTCCCCAAGCGCTGAGCACGTCTACAAGGAGCACCACCACCAGGAAGCACTAACCGTTATCAGTGTCCAGGCCACGCTCTCTCCTCGCCGCTGCCTCGGGTCGCACACCGCCGCGTTCTGGAACAGTCGCTGCCCCTCAGCCATCAGGCTCCTGAACCAGTGTGGAGAACGTCACACTGAATCAGCCATAATATCGATGGGCTGAATGGACTAATTCTGCTCCTATGTCATCTGGTCTTCTGGAAAAGTACAGATAAATTAAAAGATGCAACATGGAGCATTACAGCACAGGACAGACCCTTCGGCCCACAATGTTGTGCTGGCCTTTTTAGCAGCGGCAAGGGAAGGAGAGAGCAGGAGAGGTAACTGAACGGAGTAAACAATAACACAAACATTTTAGAAAGGGGGAATCAATGGCAGGCAACATGGAGACAAGATGGGAAAGGGTGACGAATACAGGACTGGAGGTGTTATATCTGAAAGGGCGCCGTTAGCAGAATAAAGTAGGTGATCTCGTAGCGAAGTTAGAGATTGGCAGGGATGACGTTGTGGGCGTCGCTGGGTCGTGGCTGAAAGAAGGTCATTGTTGGGACTACCTGCCCCTCCGCCTTTCTTTGTATCGTCCAAAAACCCGGGCACAGAGTTAACAACACTAGCCAGCCGGAAAACACCCCCTTTATTCCTATGCTTCTGCTCCTGCCAATCACCCAACCTTTCCTGTAATGCCATGGGTTCTTATCTTGTTACTATGTGAGGAACCTTGTCAACGGACTTCTGAAAATCCAGGTAAGCAACATGCACTGACTCTCTGTTGTCTATCCTGCCTGATATTTCCTCAAAGGAGGGAGAAGAGTTTGTATCAGGGGTGTGTGGGGTCCTTCATAACGCTGCTTCCTTTGCGGATGCAGCGTGCGGTGGAAATGTCCGTGATGGCGGGAAGAGAGGCCCCGGTGATCCCTTCAGCTGACCTCACTATCCGCCGCAGGGTCTTGCGATCCGAGACGGTGCAATTTCCGGACCAGGCAGTGATGCAGCTGCTCAGGATGCTCAGTTATCAGTAAAAGGCCAAAAATCCACAATCCGATTATTTACAGTTCCACTCTTCCCCATCGGGACCCCATTTCCCACTCCCTTTAAACCCACTGGGACCTCATTTCCTGCACCCTTTAGACCTATCGGGACCCCATAGCCCGCTCTTTTTAAAGTAACCGGGGCCCTGGTTCAGGGAGAGTGTTGGGACAGAGGTGTGTGCAGTTGCTATGACTACGGAAAAGGTGCTTGGAAAGCTGATAGGACTGAAGTTAGTTGAACAGTAACCTGGACCAGATGGACTACACCCCAGGGTTCGGAAAGAGGTGGCTGAAGAGATTGTAGAGGCATTAGTAACAATCTTTCAAGAATCACTAGATTCTGGAATGGTTCCGGAGGACTGGAAAATTGTAAATGCCACGCTACTCTCTAAGAGAGAGGGGGAGGCAAAAGACAGGAAATTATTGGCTGGTTAGTCTGACTTCAGTGGTTGGGAAGATGTTAGAGTTGATTATTAAGGATGAGGCTTTGGGGTACTTGGAGGCAAAATGGGCCCAAGTTAGCACAGTTTCCTTTTTTTGTAATTTATTTTTTTATTGAAGTTCATCATCAAACAAACATTTCCATAAGATGTATTTCAGACATTGTACATATATATCATATAATCATATATATCACAAATCTCCACAAAGTATTTATCTGAGGTATACACTTATAGAAAAGAGTGGAAAGAAAAAACAAGCAAAAGGAAAGAATTATGTACAAGTAGGGAGTGATTTTTTTTTACAAAAGATTCATTGATTTGTGAGAATAAAATCAGGCCTATGAGGCATTATGTAGTTAAACCATTTTTCCCAGTATGAATCAAATTGTTCCAAATTGGATAAAATTCTCTTATGTTTGATTGGATTTAATAGCCCATTGACATTAAAAGAAATGAATTTTACCTTGTCCTTAGCCATCTGTATTTATCTGTCAATGTATCATTGAAATTAGAATAAAACTTAATCGATCTACTCCCTGAACAAATAAGAACCAAGAAACGCAAATAATAACAAAAATGGCAACGAACGTGTGATTCCAAGGCTGAGGTCTCTAGTAGATGACCCTGCGTTGAGCTAGAGGAAATGTCTAGCTCTGGGGGATAACCCCTCCTACTTGTGAGTTGAAGGCCCCCAGTGCAGTATTCATAAAAGCCAGTGAACAAATCCATTACACAGAAAAGATTTCCCTGTGCATTCCTCCTATATACACACACACAAACATATATATATATATATATATATATATATATATACACAGACACACATATATTACATACATATATACATATCCTCATTTTGGTGGGGAAAAAGGAGTAAGTGAGCGAATAAAGAAAAACAACTAAGTAATATAAAATCGACATTATAATAAGTATTTCTGGAGATAGGTATATCACCGTCTACTTTTGCTTCCGTTTAGCTTCTCAACATTTTTAAAGTTAGCCAAACCTTATGGCTCTTCTGAAGGGGGGTGAGGACTGTCTTTGGAAAACTCCCAGTCTCTTCCTGATGTACTTCTCTCGGCCTCCTCCCGTCTCCTGCCTTCTCGATTCTCGCACTATTTCCCGAGCGGAGCGGGATAATTCCTCTGCCACGCTTTCCCCCGGTTTGGTCACGCTGACTGGCAACCCTCTGGCCTTCATGTCTGTAGTCGCCTCTTCCACTGTCTGGTACAACCGCGTCCCGTCGTCATAAAACCCTCGAAGTTTAGTAGGCAACGGAGTATGAAATCTAATCTTTTTTTGCTTTAGTACTTACTTTACTTCAGAGTATTCTTTGCTTTTCTGTAGGACGCGGTCTGTAGGGGGGGGGGTAATCTTGGTCGAAATATATTAATTTATCGTTGAAAAACACTCACTTCTTACCCCAGGCCCTTCGTAGAATCTCCGCCTTGGTGCTGTACCGAAGGAATTTAATTATTATTGAGCGTGGCTTTCTATCCTGGGTAGGTTTCGGGACGAGTGCACGATGGGCTCTTTCGACTTCCAGCTCCATAGCCGAGGGAAGATCCAGCGCGTCCCGCAGTAACTTTCCAACAAACTCCGTCATAGACAAGCCCTCCGCTCCTTCGGGAATGTTGTAGATTCTGATATTTTTCCGCCGTGATCTTCCCTCCAGGTCAAGCAGTTTACCTTCTTGGTGATGTAATATTTTTATTGTCTTGCTCAGTATCCGTTCCACGTTTTGAACACGATCTTCCACCTTCTGAATGCGAGTCTCTGCCACCGCTATTTTTTGATTAACGCTGGCGAGCTCTGCCTTAATATCACGGAGCTGCTGCTTTATATCTTTCTGGACCTCCATTATCTCTTTCAGGATTTCGATCATATTCGCCGCTTCGCCTGAACGAGGCCCAGCGTCCGCCTCACTAGCACGCGGTCGGGTCGGAGAGCCGCTCGCTGCGCTCCTCTCGGCCGCAGGCTCCGCAGTGTCGCTTTTTTTATTTCCATTCCTTTTCCCCATTCTTTCCCCTCTTTTCAGTTCAAATATTTTTCGAAAAATATTGTATTTGATGGGTTAACGGGGCTTAATACCCGTTTTTCCAGAGGAGCTAGTGACTTAAGCCGCCATTCTCGACGATGATGTCACCGGAACCAATCAGCACGGTTTCCTTAAGGGTAATTCTTGCCTGACAGATCTGTTGGAATTCTTTGCGGAAATAACAAGCAGGACAGACAAAGGAGAATCGGTTGATTGTTGTGTACGTGGATTTTCAGAATCCCTTTGACAAGGTGCCACACGTGAGGCTGCTTAACAAGAAAAGTGTCTGTGGTATTACAGGAAAAATACTAGAAGATTGGCTGAGTGACAGGAGGCAAGGAGTGGGAACCAAGGAGACCTTTTCGAGTTGGCTGCTGGTGTTCCACAGCGGTCCGTGTTGGGACTCATTTTCTTCACATTATATGTCAATGATTTGAATGATGGAATCGAACGTCTTTGTGGCCAAGTCTGCAGACAACGTGATGATGGAGGAGGGCAGGTAGTGTTGAGGAAGCAGAGAGGCTTAGGCAGGTAGGAAAATGGCCAAAGAAGTGGCAGATGGAATACAGTGTGGGGAAGTGTATGGTCATGCACTTTGGTAGAAGGAATGAAAGCAGAGACTATTTCCTAAATGGCGAGGAAATTCATTTCATTTCATTTTTCAATCTTTTTTATTGATTTTCAAATAAAGAATATACAAAATACAAATTGAAAGAGGAGTTTAACAAGTAGACAATATAAAAGACATATAAACAGCAATATTAAAGACAAAAAGCATATAATATCAAACTCAAATAGGTAATATATTATGCTGTTATATATACAATGTTCGGAGAGAAATTACAACTCCTCATAGCAATCGTAAAAAAAAAAGATTGAAAATTTTATTGATAGAGAAAGAAAAACCCCACTAACTAAACTAAAACAAAAAAGAGAGAAAGAAAGAAAAAAAGGAAGAAAAAGAAAGATTCGGAAATCAGAGTTGCAAGGGGACTTGGGGTCCTCGTGCAGGACTCGCCAAAGGTTAACGAGTCGGTGGTGAGGGAAGCAAATGCAATGTTAGCATTCATTTTGAGAGGACGAGAACATAAAAGCCAGGATGTAAAGCCAAGGCTTTGTAAGGCATTGGTCAAACTGCAATTGGAGTATTGTGAACTGTTATAAGACAATAAGACCATAAACTATTGGAGCAGAATTAGGCCATTTGGCCCATCAAGTCTGCTCCACCATTTCACCATGGCTGATCCATTTTCCCTCTCAGCGCCAATCTCCTGCCTTCTCCCCGTATCCCTTCATCCCCTGACCAATCAAGAATCTATCAACCTCTGCCTTAAATGTACACAAAGACTTGGCCTCCACATCTGCCCGTGGCAAAGAATTCCACAGATTCACCGCTCTCTGGCGAAAGAAGTTCCTCCTCGTCTCCGTTCTAAAAGAATTCTGTGGTCTTGTGCTCCCCCCGCCACAGGAAACATCCTCTCCACATGCATTCTATCAAAGGCTTTCAACATTCGATAGAGTTCAATGAGCGGTGAGCTCCAGTCAGGTCTGGAGCCATCAAATGACGTCTTTAAATCCAGGAACCATTTTTGTGAACCTTCCTTGCCAGCACATCTTTTCTTAGATAAGGGGCCCAAAACTGCTCACGATAGTCCAAGTGAGGCCCCATTAGTACTTCACCTGTACCTTGTACCCCATGGCAACAGCGGGAAAAGAGCGTGGCCCGGGTGGAGAGGAGCTCCGACGATGGATGCTGCTTTCGTACAACAGTGCTTCACGTAGGCGTGCTCAACGGCTGGGAGGTTCAAAGGTTCATTTCTTAACAAAGAGTCCAACTCTGAAATTCTTCATCTCCATACGGCCATGAAACCGAGAAAGCAAAGGAAATCAGCACGACCCTCGACCCCCAAATCCCTCCAACCTGCACAAAAAAATTACCCAAAACAGAACATCGGCCCCCAAATCCCCTTCCCCCACATACAAAGAAAAGGACGATCGGGTTAAAAGCACAGATAATTTAAAAAAACTATAAAACTTCAGAAAGGCCTAAAGCCCAAGTCCACATGCAAAACGTAGAAAACCTGTGAAACATTCTCCAGGCTCAGCAGCAGGCGTTTCCCAGACGGAATGACCCGTGATGGACTGGGCCGAAACCACAACCTTTTGTAGGATTTTCTGCTAAAAGGCATTGGTGTTCCCGTACCAGGCCGTGATGCAGCCAGTCAGCACCCAATGTTGCCCCCTCCCTGATGCCAACCTTCGTGTGTGACTCAATGTGGAACCGAGGTGCGTGGGCACCGAGTGCCACTGCATGCCAGGGGCCTATCCGTCCACAGTGATGCGGCGGATGGGTCTGGCCCCCTTGCCAACCTGTTCTCCGTGACCTTTGACCACTAGCCCATCAGGCAGTGGTCAGCTCGGAACCTCCTGCCTTGAAACAACAAATTTCACAACACGTATGGCTGCCGACAATTGTCCTGGCGAAGGGTCTCAGCCCGAAACGCTGACTGTTTATTCCTCTCCATGGATGCTGTCTGACCTTCTGAGTTCCTCCAGCATTTTGTGTGTTACTCTCAGTTTCCAGCATCCACTACATCTCTTTTGTTTATCACAACCTCACCCCGTTGTCATCAGGTTTATGAAGGGTCAATGAACACCACCTCGCCATTTTTGCTGTGGACAAAATGAGTTAATTTATTGTTATATGCAGTCGTGTGTAAAAGTCTCTGACGCAGATCAATATCTAGGCTGCACAGTGCGGTATTCGTCAATCTGGAGCGGAGGGAGCGGAGCTTGTAAGTCCGGCGGGAGCAACGGACATTGGGAATGGTGAGGCTGGAGCGCCGCGGGAGGGGTGTGGAACAGGTGACAGAGAAGGAGTGCCAGTGGTGGGGGGGGGGGGGGGTTAGCGCAGGAGTGGGGAAGGCAGCCCTGAGACACCAGGCCATTTGATTCCAAACAATTGGTTTATCGATCATTAAAAAGGCTGCATCCGTTGTTGGCTACAACCCCGGACTCTTTTGAGTCGGTGGTGGAGAGGAGGTCGCTACACAAACTGTGATCCATTATGGACAACCTGGTACATCCTACCCACGACTGAATAAGCAGCGGAGACCCCTTTCCAACAAACTCACTCAGCTCCACTGTCACAAGGATCGTTAGAGAAAATCTTCCCTACCAAATGCAATAAACATATCCAACAGTTCATCTCTGTGCGACAGGAGAACACACATCGTAGTACAATAGTCTCTGTTTTATTATTTCCTACACATTGGTAATTATTACTGTGTAGATTATTATTCTGTGTATTTCATTATTCGTTAAGTCTGCACACTGCTAAATGTGTTTTTAAATGTTGCTGCTGTAATGAAAGAATTTCCCACTCGGGATCAATAAACTATTTATTATTATTATTATTATTATTATTATTATTATTACTACTACTACAGAGTGTCTCCCTGGTGCTTATCGCACCCTCCCCACTCCCTTCCCCTTTTCCCAACTATGATCCCCCTTTCCCTGCCCCCTTCCCACCCTTAGTCCACACCAGGATCAGGTTTATCATCACTCACATATGCGATGAAATTCGTGTTTTTTTTTAGTGCGGCAGCAGTACAGTGCGATACATAAAATGACTACAGTGTTTGTGGGTGAGCCTGACATCTGAAAAGATTACCATAAGAGGAATGTCTGGCAGCTCTTGGGCTGTATTCCCTGGAGTTCAGGAGAATCTCACAGAAACATTCCCAATGTTAAAAGGCCTGAACAGACTAGATATGGCAAAGTTACTTCCCATGGTGGGGGAAGCCCAGGACAAGAGGGCACGTCTTCAGGATTGAAGGACGTCCATTTAGAACAGAGATGCAGAGAAATTATTTTAGTCAGAGGGTGGTAAATCTGTGGAATTTGTTGCCATAAGCGGCTGTGGAGGCCAAGTCACTGGGTGTATTTAAGGCGGAGATAGATAGGTTCTCGATTAGCCAGGGCGTCAAAGGGTATCGGGAGAAGGCAGGGGAGTGGGGACGACTGCAAGAATTGGATCAGCCCATGATTGAATGGCGGAGCAGACTCGATGGGCTGAATGGCCTACTTCTGCTCCTATATCTTATCATTGTATGGTTTATAGTAGTGGGAAAGATATTGGAAGGTATTCTGAGGGACTGGGTATATATAAGAGTTTGGATAGACACGGACTGAGTAAGGATAGTCAGCATGGCTTCGTCCATGGTAGGTCGAGACCAACCAATCGTAGAGTTTTTCCAAGGAAGTTACCAGGAAAGTTGATGAAGCCCGAGGCAGTGGATTTTAGCAAGGCATTTGACAAGGTCCCGCATGGGAGTTTGGTCAAGAAGGTTCAGTCGCTCGGTATTCAACATGAGGTAGTAAAATGGCTTTGTGGGAGAAGCCAGAGAGTGGTAGTAGAGGGTTGTCTCTCTGTCCGGAGACCTGTGACTGGTGGGGGGGGGGGGGGTAGGACACTTCGGTAGGACTGACCAGGGTAGGCCTTACACAGCGGGTTAACGGTGAAAGGTGAAAAGTTTAAGGGGACCACGAGAGAGGGGACGTCTTCACATTGTGCGCCTTGACAGTGTGGGACGAGCAGCCAGCATGAGGGGTGCATACGAGCTTGATTTTCACGTTTAAGAGAAGTTTGGAAAGATATATGGATGGGAGGGGTGTGGAGGGCTGTGGTCTCCGTGCAGGTCGATGGGTGAAGGCAGTTTAAGTGGTTCAATAAGGAAGCGAGGTCAGCAGGCAGGAGTCCGTGCCAGGAAAAAAGCAAAGCCCTAGCCGGCCGGCTCCCCCGTCCATTGTGCTCTCCAATGGACATTAAATTGGACTACATCTGTGGTAACGAAATACTCGGCGGGAGTACAGAAACGGACGGAATCCCGGACGCCACCATTCAGCTGATTATTTATGTAACATCGGACTACCAACCCACTGAGCTCTGCTGTGCCTACTGACTTGTTTACTTATTGTAATGCCTGCACTGTTCTGTGTACTTTATGCAGTCCTGGGTCGGTCTGTAGTCTAGTGTAGTTTTTGTGTTGGTTTACGTAGTTCAGTGTAATTTTTGTATTGTTCACGGAGCACCATGGTCCTGAAAAACGTTGTCTCGTTTTTACTGTGTACTGGTACCTGCAGTTATGGTCGAAATGACAATAAAAAGCAACTTGACTTGACTAGATGGGCCGAAGGGCTGTAGTCTATGACTCTACTAAGCAAAAGTCCGAGGCACCCTAGCTGTGTATATATACACAGTCCTGTATATATTTAGTTTTGTATTATGTATCGCACAGTACTGCAAAACAATAAACGTCATGACATGCCCGCATTTGTGTCTATATTAAACTCGATTCCTGCGTGTAAGTTTTGCATTAAACCGGATGCGTAAATGTTAGGATAAACTTCAAGAGCGATCGTATCTTTCGCCTATCCTCCCGTTGTCCCATTGGCTGCGGCGGAGGTTCGGCGCCACTTTCAGCGCAGCGCGCCCTCTCCCGGCGCGGAGGAGGAAGTGGTGCCCGCTGATTGGTCGGTGGTGCGGTAAGGCGGGGGGGGGGGGTCAGACAATTGCACCATTTCCTCGACCCCCCATCCCCCTTTCTCCGACTCCTAACCACTTCCTCAAGGCGTGGCTGAGCCGCAACCAAGCTTGACGCGCGCCGTTGCCGGACGTCCCACCCACCTGCCAGCCGTCGCTGCGTGTCATTGGAGGAGCGGCGGGTGCGCCGGCCGCCCATTGGCCCGGCGGCCGCGTCAATCCCAAGTCGGGCGGAGGAAGGCCGGTTGAGGCTGGTGGCGGCCCTTGAAGAGAAAGTTTGAAGAAAGATCGAGAATTGGCGTAGGGGAGGTGAGGCCGAGGGGGAACGGTGGGCGAGGGGGCTGCCGACTGCTGGGGAGTAGGTCGGTGCGGGCGGGGTGTGGCACAGGGCCCGGGGAGGGGTGGCAGAAATGGAGGGGGAGGCTGATGAAGGAGGAAGAAGACGGTGGGGGAGGAGAGGAGAGGGGGAGGGGAGGTGTGGGAGTGTGAGGAGGGAAAGGAAGGGAGTGGGCACAGGAGAGTGGGGGAGGGGAAAGGAGGAGGGTATGAGGTGGGGGACTGGGAGGGAGGGTGTGATTGGGGGGCGGGGAGGGAGAGGGGAAGGGAGGGTGTGAGTGGGGGACGGGGAGGGAGAGGGGAAGGGAGGGTGTGAGTGGGGGACTGGGAGAGGGGTAAGGAGGGTGTGATTGGGGGTCGGGGAGGGAGGGAGAAGGGAAGGGAGGGTGTGAGTGGGGGACGGGAAGGGAGGGTGTGAGTGAGGGACAGGGAGGGAGAGGGGAAGGGAGGGTGTGAGTGGGGGAGGGAGGGTGAGAGTGGGGAAGGGGAGAATGGATGGAGAGGGAGGGAGTGATGGAAGGGAGGAGAGTGTATAGACAGGGAGGGGGAAGGAGAGAGGAATGAGGCGGGAATGGGCTAGAGTGCATGGGGAAGGGGAGGATAGGTGTATTAGAGGGAATAGGGAAGCTTCAGAGTGGCTTGTTGGTGATGAGGGTGAGTAGTTGGGTGGACACAGTGGAGATGAGACAGGGAAGAAGTTGGGGAGGTAAATGGGTTTGCCATTAATAGCAGAGGGGATAGTGGAGTGGTGGGCAGAGTGGCCTTGGGGATGTGGAGGCAGTGGGGTGGGAGGGAGAGTGAAGATGCAAAGAATGAAGGACAGCATGAGGAGAGGAAGGGGATCAAGGAGGGTGTAGGGGAGAGCTGAAGGAATGGGGAGTGTATGTGGAGGAGGGGATTGAGGGGCGAGAGGAAGGGTAGGCAAGGGATGGGGTGCTGGGGAGGGAGATTGGGAATGGTAGGAGTGGAGTAGGTCAGGTGTAGGTGAGGAGTACTACGGATGAGAGGGTGTGGAAAGGAGAATAGGTTTGAGGGGGCAAGGACAGTGTGGGAATGATGGGGGATCGGATGGGCAACTAAATTGTATTGGACCATAAAAGTGTTGGGGCAGGAGTCAGCTTGGGGAGAGAGAGCAGGAGGAAGGGTCGAGGGACACTGAGGGCATAGGAGGGGGAAGAGGTTAGTGGAGAGAGGGCTTGGATTTGGAGGGGTAAAGGACAAAGCTGTGACAGTTAGGGTGTGTGTTGGCATGACTGAAGATGGGGGTAAGGAGAGGGTAGAAGTAGTGGGTTGGAAATGGAAGGGAGGTTGAGCTTGTGAGCCAGGGACGGGCAGATGGAGAGGGGTGCAGGAAGGAGCCAGCCATGGGGCCAACAGGAGAGGATAAGGGAGAGGGGGTTGGAGAAGGATTCCAGGTGGGAGTGGAGTTGGAGCAGAAGAGGTATAGATAGGGAGGAGGGGATTGCTGCCTCCTAGTCTCATAGTTTCCTGTAGTCCTGTGACCCTTCCAGTGTGACCCCAAACAGTGTGGGGTTGTGGGCAGTGGGGTGGACTGTGGAGCAGTTCTGGTTGCATTTTCCTGGGTCAGGATGACATCGGTTGATCAGAAAGGCATCTCTGGGATTCCGGATTGGCAGAGAGGCACTACGGTTCAGGAAGGCGAGGCTCTCAGGGGCGTGGGCTGGGATTTGGGGGAGATGTGTGGTGGCACCGGATGTCGGAGTGGAGTTGAGTCGCTTTGAGAAGCCTGGTGCTAAACGCTGAAGGGTGTTGCCGTCAGCGCCTTAGCAGTAAGGTTCTGTACTGCTGTACCTGCAGTCACTACCTCAGTCTGAATAACACACACAAAATGCTGGAGCATCAATGGAGGGGAGTAAAGAGTTGTCGTTTCAGGCCAAGACCCTTCAACAGATCTCAATTTGTCTCACCAACTAGCCTGGGTACATCTTACTAATCCTCTACCCTGTTTGCCCTTCTGTCCTCTGACAAGATACCAGCCACTGGCTATCTCTGTACAACACCCGCCTTCTGGTGTGCCCTCCCTCCCCACTCCCAGGGCTGAGTGAAGAGCCAGTTGCTGTTGACCTGGTGGGTAAATTGGAGCAGATCCAGGTCACTCCTCAGGCATCATGTCTTCTCCCTCAGGCTGAAGGGCCTGTCCTTTGCTGTTCGGTGTTGAATGACCGCCCGCTAAAAACATTTCAGTCAGAGTGTTCTCCACAGTACATTTGTAGAAATGTGCCAGAGTCTTTAGTGACACACCAAACCTCAAAGTCTTTTGTGTTCTGCCGAAGTCCAGATCAATTCCTTAGTGTTAGAACTGACGCCAGATTTGCAATGAAGCAATAGATCGAAAAGCCAGTCTAGGACCCTGCAGTCTACCACCAGGGCAGCAAAAATCATTGCAAACCCCACCCACCCAGCGAAGGGGCTGGGCCGGAAATGTCGACGCTGCCTGGCCTGCTGAGTTCCTCCAGCACTTTGTATGTGTTACCTTCCGGAAAGTCCTATAGGGCTATTAAAACAAAAGCTTCACGCTATCTTTAAGTTTTTTTCTCCTCAGGTAGTTAATCTGATCGACCAATCTAGTTACCTTCCCCGCCTCTTATCATTGCACTTCACACCACTTTTTATGAGTTTGTTTACATTGTAAATACGTGCTGGGATTTCTGTATGCAGACTCATACTGTAACCTTTAACTTTTACTGTACATAATTCTTTATTCTTAATCATTGATTTTTTTTCCTGTCGTATGTCATGCCCTGATCGACCGACCTCCTTCCCAGCACCCCAACTGGGACAAAGGCCTCTGACAGCAGCTTGTCAGAGTCTCGGTCCTCGGCCAGTCTTTTAGGATGTCCTCAGGAGAAGTGTCTTGGAGGTGAAGAGCCTCCCTCTCCCAGGGATGAGGTTTTTGGAGCTTCAGTTGGCTTTTCAGTAGCTCTGGGTTTTACCAGATGGGGTTGCTAGCCTCATGCCCAAACCTCCTCCTCTCACAGGTGGGCTTGGGACTGTCCATGGGGGAGTTGCCCTGTCCACCACAGCAAATTCCTAACATATAAGTGTATATAGCAAACAAACGATCCTTAATCCTTTTACTCACCAGCCATCACAATGTCAGGCGGTTGGGGTGTCTGGAGCTTGGTTTGGAGTAGTTTTCTGACCCTCCCTGGGCTCACTGCTCCTCTCTTTCTCTCCCTCCACTTCCAGCACAGCAATGGCAGCCATCCGTAAGAAACTGGTGATCGTAGGGGATGGAGCCTGCGGCAAGACCTGCCTCCTGATTGTCTTCAGCAAGGACCAGTTTCCAGAGGTGTACGTGCCCACCGTCTTTGAAAACTACGTGGCGGACATTGAAGTGGACGGGAAGCAGGTGTGTGGATGATAGAGAAGGCGCGTGGCCTCTTTCCTCTTATTAATCGAGGCATTGATTTCGAGAACACAGAGCACCACGGTATAGGCCCTTCAGCCCACAATTTCTGCTGAAATTTTAACCTAATCCACCATCAATCCAACATTTTTCTCTTACAGTGACCTCCGTCTGTCTGAGAGTTTCTTAGGTGTTCCTAATGTATCTGTCTCTACCACCACTCTCCAATCTTTCTACACTTTCCTCCAATTTAACTTCCTTAAAATTATACCTACACCCACCCCCCAATACTAGCCATTTCCACCTTGGGAAAAAGTCTTTGGCTGTCCACTTGATCTGTGCCCCTTCCTTTAAGCGCCTCTATCAAGTCGCCTCACATTCTTCTTCGCTCCAAAGAGACCAGCCCCAGCTCACTCAGCCGATCCTAATATGACATGTTCTTTAATCCAGGCAGCATCCTGGTAAATCTCCTGTGTGCCCCTCTAAAGCTTCCACAACCTTTCCATCATGAGGCAGCCAAGAACTGAGCATAATACAAGGAGATGGAGCAGGTTCAAGGTGAACTTGAATCAGCCCATACAGAAATAGAGCTGTCCAGTTCTGGTCACCTCACTGTAGGGAGGATGTGGAAGCATTGGAAAGGGTACAGAGGAGATTTACCAGGATGCTGCCTGGTCTAGAAAGTGTGCATTATGATCAGAGATTAAGGGAGCTAGGACTTTACTCTCTGGAGAGAAGGAGGATGAGAGGAGACATGATAAAGGTATGTAGGATATTAAGAGGAATAGACAGTGAACAGCTAGCGCCTCTTCCCCAGGGTACCACTGCTCAGTACAAGAGGACATGGCTTTAAGGTAAGGGGTGGGAAGTTCAAGGGGGATATTAGAGGAAGGTTTTTCACTCAGAGAGTGGCTGCACTGCCTGAGTCTGTGGTGGAGGCAGATACACTAGTGAAATTTAAGAGACTACTAGACAGGTATATGGAGGAATTTAAGGTGGGGGGGGGGGGAGATATATGGGAGGCAGAGTTTAAGGGTCGGCACAACATTGTAGGTCAAAAGGCCTGTACTGTGCTGTACTATTCTATAATACTCCCAAGTGTAGTCAAACCAGAGTTTTATAGAACTGCACTGTTACCTCACGGTTCTTGAACTCGATTCCCCTGCTAATGAATTCTAGCACACCATACACCACCGTAACCACCCTATAAACTTGCGCAAAAGCTTTGTGGGATCTCTGAACATGAACCCCAAGATCCCTCTGTTCCTCCAGACTGCCAAGGATCCTGCCGTTAACTACTGTTAAGAGGCCTTCAATTTTGCCCTTCCAAAGTGAATCAGGAAGAGGAGAGCAGCTTTATAAAACTCTGCTTGGGCTGCCTCTGGAGTTGCCTGGCTTCAGTATGTGTTGCAGGAAGAGGTTGGACAGACATGGATTGTTTTCTCAGGAATGGCGGAGGCTGAGGGTGGAGCTGGCTAAAGATTGTAAAATTCAGCTAAGAGTGGACAGTGGAGTCTGCGGCAGTGTTACCTCCCTGGAAGTGGACACACTAGTAGATACGGTGTTGAAATAAGTATACAGCGCTTGCTTTCACCAGCTGGGGCGTTGATTATGCTGGACAACAAATTCCTTCAGATGTGCTGCTTCCTCAGTATTTTTTTGTTTATGATACACCACTTGAAGCTGAACAGAAATATAATTTCAGACTACTTGTAACGTGTAGGAATTTGGAGAAACAAGAAATTAGCTTTTACTGAATATAATGCGTTCAATTGCATAACGGTGCTGACACTTTGAAATAGTTCAACTCAGCTAAAGTATTTTGTTGATGGTTTTCATTTGTACTCAGTGTCTGAGGCTTCTCAGCAATAACCAGCCAGCATTGATGGATTCCAGTTGCCCTGATACCATTTCTCCGTGACCGCAATGTTCTGGTGAAACCTTTCACCATGCTTGTCACTGACAGCACGAAGAGTTGCAGGGAAGAAGTCAAGATGGGAATGCAGAGAATGAATCTTTAATGACATGTTGCACCATGCTTGAAGCATGTTTTCGGCCAGCTGCACGTAGTCTGGTGCCAAGAAAATTGTTTGACAGCAGCCTTGAATGTCTTCCATGCAATTTTTCTCCAGTCTCACTGGACGTTCTTCAGATTGCCTTTTGTTGCTCAACTGTTTGATTTACGGCCCAACAAAAATGCCTTCCTTAATCGACTTGAATTATGAATTGAAATCACAAGTATCGGGGATTTTTAAAAAAAATAAGGCGCGCAGCTGTGTGATAGGGAAGTGTCATGATTTTCATGTTCGGTAGCCCAAAATTCTTAAAGTACACCCAAAAGTATTGAGGAAGCAAAATTCTCGCTGTCCAGCGTTGTAAGCATCAGGAAGTCAAGCTGGAGCTGTATCAAACCTTGATCAGGCTGCACTTGGAGTATTGTGGGCAGTTCTGGTTGCCCCCATCAGGAAGGATGATGCAGAGGTTCACCAGTGGATTGCAGAACAAGTGGCGAGGGGAAGCCGGGCAAGCTTCTCTTGTTTTCTGTGGAACGGCAGAGGCTGCGGGGGGGGAGCCCTGATGAAGGTTTATAAGATCACGGGAGAGTACAGAGCCCTAAACACAAAAGATGCTGGTAATCCAGAGCAACTGCTACGCAATGCTGGAGGAACTCGGCAGGTCAGGCGGCGTCTGTGGATGGGAATAAACGGTCAGCTCCTCCAAGGTTGAAATGTCTTGTACTAGGGCAAGGTTGAGAAAATGCGTGGCGGGGGGCAAGTTTTTACGTTAAACAGTGGTGGGTGCCTAGAATGGGCGGTGGTAGAGGCAGGTAACAGAAGCTTTCAGACTGACATGTGAATAGGCAGAGAATGGACGGGTGTGTACTGCACGTGGAATTAGGTGTCATTAGCATAATTAACTTGGCAAAACGCCTTTGGCTGAAGGGCCTTTTCCAGTGCTGTAGTGTTCTATAAAAGCAGACTTCATTGTTACATGTGCAACTGCGTGTCTGCTCAGGCAGAACGAAGAACTTGCAGCCGCACGGTAAGCAGGGAGCATCAGAGAGAAGCATCCACTCAGTGGCCACCTGCTTACTGCAGACATCTCATCAGCCAATCACGTGGCAGCAACGCACGCCGACACGGTCAGGAGGTTCAGTTGTTGTTCAGACCAAAGACTGGGGGGGAGAAATGTGATCCATGTGACTTGTGATTGTGGAATGATTGTTGGTGGTTGAGTATCTCCAAAACTGCTAATCTCCAGTGATTTTCACACACCACGGTCTCTAGGGCAGGGGTTCCCAACTTCTTTAAGCCATGGACTGCTTTAACCTGTGGATCCCAAGTTGCTCTAGACTTTACAGAGAATGGTGTGAAAAACAAAAAAACATCCAGTGAGCGGCAGTTCTGTGGGTGAAAACGCCTTGTTAACGAGGGAGGTCAGAGGAGAATGACCAGACTGGTTCAAGGTGACGGTAACTCAAATAACCACGTGTTATTCGATAACAGTGGCCACTCTGAACGCATCAAAGCTTGAAGTGGATGAGCTCCAGCAGCAGGAGACCACACCCGGTTCCACTTGTTACGTACCCCGTAACTGGGTCACTTACCAGCAAAGATAGAGAGGTCCGTTGAAGTCTGATGGTACTATTTTTAACAGTATTTATTGATAAAATACACAAAAATAATATCAATGCAAACATACAGATAATATACGTCATCAATACTAAATCTAAAAGCGCAGGTATAATAATCATAAGAAATAGCTCTATCGTTGTCTAGGGGATAATGTATTGTCCGATGGAAATATAAAAGTCACTCAAGTTCATTCAAGCTGCAGCTTTTGGTTGGAGAGAGAGACGGAGGTTTAACTTGCCCATTCCTTTTATGATGTCAATCCTTCGAGAGTCGTTGGGGGCTGATTTCCCCTTTGTTGTTAGCTAAAGCCGTTCTTCTGTGGCAAGGCCCACCAATTCCGAGGCAAATGGAAAAGGACGCACGTGACTTTCGCTATTACGCTGTTACAGGATTTCGAGCGTTTCTTCTGGTGCGTCTGAGGGGCTGTTCCCACAGACCCTCTTTTATCCTGACTCACAGGGTCTCAGATGTCAATCAGGGTGGAATGATGCCAGCCCTCCACCAACCCCCCTCAGTTCATTGCCTGGGGGCTTCGATGAATCGTACAGTACTCAATACACAATTCCGTCTCCAAGAGATAATGGCCGTTATCCATGGCTTTGTCTCTCGGAGGCCCAGGACACGTTCCAAACATTGAGGAATCTGCGTGTCTCTCCCTCATTTCCTGGGTCTCCTGACCTGAATTAATAGCGATCTTGCGATTCTCAAAAAGGAGGGGGCTACAGGCGTAACACACTCCTGTACCTAATGAAATGGCCACTGAGTGTAGATTATACATAACCTTTACAAAAAAAACCGATTAGAGCAAAGAGAAAACGGTGTTGCTGAACTGTTGTGATTGGGGTTGTGTCGGATTGTTGAGCATTTGAAGGGAAGCAGCTGTTCCAGTGTAACGTCAGGCTTCTGTACCTCCTGCCCTATGGGAGCGGCGAGAAGATGGCGTGGCGCAGACGATGGGGGTCTTCCGATGCTGCCTTCTTGAGCAGTGGCGAGCTGAATCTCCTAACGTCCTATGGAAATAAAAATGCCGGCGAGCCCTCATTGTGATTGCATCTATGAGCTGGTCCCAAGACAGATCAGCTGATGTGTTAACACCCAACAATTCTGCTGATTCTTTACACCACCGATTTCCTTCCCTCCCCCCCCCCCCCCCCACGTAGGCGAGCACACGTTCACCCTCCTTCCCCTTCCTGAAGTCAATAATTCTCCTCTCATTTTTACTGGCTGAGTGAGAGATTGCTGTTGTGGCTCCACTCAGAGGTATCCTCTCTTGCTCCTGTGTGCTGACTCATCTCCACTTCTGCTTAGCCCATCAACAGTGGTGTTGTTGGCAAATATGTAATCGACATCAGAGCTGTGTTTAGTCAAGCAATCTTGTGTGCTCGGAGAGCAGAGTTGGGAGGGGAGGTGCCTACGCATACAGCCTGTTCCAACTGCCAGTCTCCTCCCACACAATAACCACAAGGCAGCAGTATTTTAATTTCTACTCAGATGATGATCACCATTAAGTGCCTTGTAGGCGATCGATCATGATTGTTCTTGGCAACTTGACAGAAGTTGTTTGCCATTGCCCCCTTCTGGGCAGTGTCTTTTCAAGACGGGTGTCCGCAGCCGATATCAATACCCTTCGGAGGTTGTCTGTCTGGAGTCAGTGATTGTATAACTAGGACTTGTGATGTGCACCACCTGCTCCATGGCTTCTGACCCTGAACTGGGGTGGGGGGGAGGGTCCAAGCAAGTGCTATACCTTGCCCAAGGGTGACCCTCAGGCTAATGGAGGGAAGGAACGTGTTACACCTCCTTTTGTAGACTGGTATCGCCATGGCAGCACCTGTTACGTAGCAATAGAGCGCGAAATTGCCCTTTCCAGACCACTGAGCTACATTGCCCAGCAACCCCTGATTTAACCCTAAATTAACCACAGGACAAATTGCCAAGACCAATTAACCTACCCAGTTGGTCTTTGGACTCAGGGGAAAACCGGAGATTCCATGGTGGGGGTGTAGAGACGGCGCCAGGATGGAATTCCGCCCCAAACGGTAATAACCTTACACTAATCGCGACGTTCCCATGGACTCTGGAGTTTGGCCGAAGAGTATGTTTGCAAGGCTGGTCTCAGGGCAGTGTTGGGTTCAGCAAGGTACAGTAAGAAAGAGAGCACGGCAAAGTATCCTACACGGGGTTTGCCGTCGTGCGTTTGAGGAGTTCCTATAGACGACTTGATGGGCCTGCCCTGGGGTGAGCTGACTGAATTTGAATTGATGACCGTTACCCCAGAGCAGCAGGGATTTCCTCTGGGCTGCTGGAGAGGATAACGGATATCAGGATGTGGGATGTGGTGTGAGCTTGACAGAGGAAATGCTTTTTTTCCCACTCCATTAGTCCGTATGACTCAGCTCTGTGCTTTTTATACAAGAGGTCATAGGTTAAAGGTAAAAGGTGAAATGTTTTGGGGGATATTGGGGAGGAATTTCTTCACTCGGAGGGCAGTGCCAGTGTGGAATGAGTTGCCAGAGGACGTGGCAAATTCAGGTTCAACTCTTGGATAGGTATGTGGATGGGAGGGGTATGAAAGGCTGTGGTCCTGGTGCAGGTTGCTGGGATCAGGCCAGAAAACAGGTTATCACAGATTGGAAGAGCCAGTCAGTCTGAATGTGTGTAGTGTTTGATAATCAACATCCTATCACTAAGAATCCTCTCCAGGGGATGGATACGTCACTGTATAACATTAGGTTATGGTACCGGTGGGGACGGGTCCGTCACTGTGTAACACCGGGGTACGGTACCGGTGGGGACGGGTCCGTCACTGTGTGACACCGGGGTACGGTACCGGTGGGGACGGGTCCGTCACTGTGTGACACCGGGGTACTGTACCGGTGGGGACGGGTCCGTCACTGTGTGACACCGGGGTACGGTACCGGTGGGGACGGGTCTGTCACTGTGTGACACCGGGGTACGGTACCGGTGGGGACGGGTGTGTCCTGTGTGACACCGGGGTACGGTACCGGTGGGGACGGGTCCGTCACTGTGTGACACCGGGGTACGGTACCGGTGGGGACGGGTCTGTCAGTGTTTAACACCAGGGTACGGTACCGGTCGGGACGGGTCTGTCAGTGTATAACACCGGGGTACGGTACCGGTCGGGACGGGTCTGTCAGTGTATAACACCGGGGTATGGAGTCTGCCTTCCTTGATCTGGTTTTGGTGGTGCTGGGGCTAGAAGCTCCTGTTCCTGACACTCAGTGCTTGGATACCCCTCAGGAAACTGGCTGTGTGATGTCGGCCGTGGCGGGATTGCCTCTGGCCCCCTTCGTACATCACAGATTCCTGCTCTCCTGCTCTCTCAGTCAACCTATTAGTTTCTAAGCATCTGGTTTGGAATCCCCCCCTCCCGCACATCGGTTGTTACTTCCCCTCCTTCAGGAATCTAATCGAGGTTGAGAAGCTGGAAGATAGAGACAGATGAGCTTTATTTGTCGCATGTACTTGAAAGCATTCAGTGAAATGAGTTGTTGGGGCTTGTGCTGGGGACAGCCCACGTGCACCATACCGTGCCCACAACTTACTAACCCTAACCTCACTGAGATTTTGGAATATGGGATGAACCCGGAGCACCTGGAGGTCACAGGAGAACAAGAGGACTCCTTGCAGATTGCTGGCGCTGTAAAGCGAAGTGCTAACTACAAATGGGAGAGGGCCAAAACTGGGGAAGTGGAGTTGGTCAGCATGGATTAGTTGGCCCGATTCCCTGCTGTCGGATTCTGTGACTCTGAGCCTGTACTGTTACTTGTGTGACACTCCTGTGAAGCGCGTGGCACTCTGCCGTGCACAGCCAGAAACACGCTCTTCAGCCCAACTCATCCCAGCCAACCAAGCACAGTCCATAATCCCTCCAACCCAGGGGTACCCAACCTTTTTTTATGCCGTGGACCAATATCAGCATCCATGGACCTCAGGTTAGGAACTCCTGCTCTAAACCTTTCCTGTGCATGCACTTGTTCAATAACTTATCAGCATTGTTAATCACTTCCTGTGGCGGCTCATTCCATTCACCGACTGCGATGGAAAACGTGCTCAGGGTCAGGACTGTTATCACTGACCTAACATGTGTAATTTGTTGTTTTAGGGCCACCGTACATTGCAATGCTATGAGTTAGATAGAGCAGATGTTTCCTATTGTGGGGGAGCCTCAGAATAGAGCGTCGTCCATTTAGAACAGAGATGAGGAATTTCTTCAGCCAGAGGGTGGTGAATCTGTTGAAGCTGTTGCCAAGGGTGGCTGTGGAGGCAAAATCATTGGTTGCATTTGAGGCAGAGGTTGGTAGGTTCGTGTTTAGTCAGGGATTGAAAGGTTATGGGTTGAGGGAAATGGATCAGCCATGATTAAATGGCGCTGTAGAGTTGATGGGCCTGGTCCTGCTTCTACGTCTGATGGTCTAAATTTCATTAAAAAATATTGAAATGATGTTGAATTGAATAAGCTGTGCAAAAAGAGAGCAAAGTTAGTGAGTTTATATTCACAGGTCAGTTATTCATCCATTCAGAAATCTGATGGTGGAGGGAAGAAGCTGTTGCTAAAACATTGAGTCTTCAGGCTCCTGTACCCTCCTCTTTTATGGCAGTGATGAGAAGAGAGCAGTTCCTGGTTGGTCATCATTATGTGCTGTGGGCTATTCTGGTCTCATGACCATGATTGTTCTTGGCACATCTTTCTACAGAACTGGTTTTCCATTGCCTGCTTCTGGGCAGTGTCTTTACAAGACGGGTGACCCCAGCCATTATCAATACTCTTCAGAGATTAGTCCTTCTGGCATCAGCGGTCACGTAACCAGGTCTTGTGATTATGTATTGGCTGCTCATATGACCGGCCATTACCTGCTCCCATGGCTTTACGTGACCCTAACCGGGGGTGGGGGGGTGGGGTTAAGCAGGTGCTACACCTTGCCCAGGGGTGACCTGCAGGTTAGCGGAGGGAAGGAACACCTCACACCTCCTTTGGTGGAGACATATCTCCACCCCGACACCTGGATCATAGAGATCCTTAACAATGGATCCCACCTCAGGGTCCTATTAAATCTTGCCCCTCTCACCTTAAATTTGTGCCCTCTGGTTCCTGATTTCCTGAACTCGGAGAGCAGGACGAATTAGACAAAGTCTGCCTCTCTTGGTCTTGTACACCTCTATAACGTAACCCCACAGCCTCCTTCCCTCCAGGGAAAACAGCTCCCAACCCTCTTAACCCAAGCCCTTCAGTGGTGTCTCATCCTGGTGAATTCGGCACCCCTGTCCAGAAGAATGACTGACAGTGTCTCCAGGAGGATGTGAATTTACTTCCCAAGCACGTAGCCACTTTGTTTGGTATACATTTACACCTCATTAATCATCCAATCATAAATCAACTCAGTGTATCAAAGTGTGCAGACATGGTCAAGAGGTTCAGTCGTAGTTCAGAGTTAACATCAGAATGGGGAAGAAATCTGATCTAAGTGACTTTGACCGTGCAGTGATTGATCTACACTAAAGCTGTGTTGCAGGAAAGCAACATCCATCAGCAGGGACAACTACCACCCAGGACGTGCTCTCTTCTCACTGTTGCCATCAGGACACACACCACCAGGTTCAGCAACAGTTATTACCCCTCAACCATCAGGCTCTTGAACTTTACTCAGCTTCACTCACTCCAACATCAGAATGTTCCCACAACCGATGGATTCCCTGTTAATCTCATTTTCTTGATGTTTATTGCCTGTTTATTATTATTTATTATTGTATTTTCACAGTTTGTGGCCTTTTGCATGTTGAACCCCCAAGTTGATGCAGTCTTTCATTCATTCTATTATGTATTTATTGAGTGTGCCTGCAAGAAAATTAATCTCATGGTTGTATATGTTGTCATACATGTACTTTGATGATAAGTTTACTTTGAACTTTGGTGCCAGATGGGTGATATGAGTATCTCAGAAACCGCTGATCTGAAACTGGGATTTTCACACACAACAGTCTCCAGAGTTTACAGATAATGGTGCAAAAAAACCAAAGGCGAAAAATCCAGTGAGCAGCAGTTCTGCAGGTGAAAAGGCTGTGTTAATGAGAGGGGACAGGGGAATGGCTAGACTGACAGGAAGATGAGAGTAACTGAAATGACCACACGTTACAACAGCGGCGTGCAGAAGAGTGTCTCTGAATGCACAAGACATTGAAGTGGATGGGCTACACCAACAAAAGGCCACACCAGGTTCCGCTCCTGTACTCAGTAACCTTTCCCTCTCGGGGGAGGTAGGTACACTGACTTGTGTCTCGCAGCAGCAGAAGACCTCGCTGGCTTGCACTCCGGTATCTAATAAAGTGGCCACTGAGTGTGTGTCACTATATACACCTGGAGATTCATTTCTTGAAGGCATTCACGGTAGAACATAGGAATGCAATATAATCGATGAAAAATGCACACAAGATGGGCAAACAATCAATGTGCAAAGGAAGGCAAGCTGTGCAAATATAAATAACACTGAGAATGAGTTGGAGAGTCCTTGAAAGCAAGTCTACAGGTCATGGAATCAGTTCAGTGTTGAGATGAGTGAAGTTATCCGTGCTCGTTCGGGACCCTGCTGGTTGAAGGGTGATAACTGTTCCTGAACCTCATGGTGTGGGACCTGAGGCTTCTGTACCTCCTCCACATGGCCTGGAGTGTGGGGGTCCTCGATGACAAGTGGTGCTTTCTTGTGGCATGATGAATTTAAATATTTCGTCCGCCAGTTTTTTCAATTCCTCCCGTGCCTCAGTCACAATCACATCGTTTGGGAGCTCTTGCAGGGTGCATTTCTAACCTATTTATAGGACCAGCAACCTCAGCAGTCTTTTTAAAAATGTATTCATTTACGGGATGTGGGTGTTGCCAGCCAAGCCAGCATTTAATGCCCATGAGCTGCCTTCTTGAACCACTGCAGTCCCTGAGGTGTAGGTACTGCTAGGGAGGGAATTCCACGATTTTGACCCAGCACCAATGAAGGAACGGCGATATGTTTCCAAGTCAGGATGGTGAGTGACTTGAGATTCCCAAGTGGTGGTGTCCCCAGGTACCTGGTGTTCTTGTCTTTCTAGCTGGTAGTGGTTGTGGGTCTGAACCGTGCTGCCTCAGGAACTTTGGTGTAACCCACAGGATGTTGGTAGTGGAGGATTCAGTGATGGTGAATGTCAAGGGATGGTGGTTAGAGCCTCTCTTGTTGGAGATGGTCATTGCCCGGCACTTGCATGGCTCGAATGATACTTGCCACTTGTCAGTGCAAGCCTGGATATTGTCCAGGTCCCGCTACGTTCGGGTGTGAACTGCTTCACTATCTGAGGAGTACGAATAGTGCAGAACACTGCGCAGTCATCTGCGGACATCCCCACTTCTGACCTTGTTGTAGAAGGAAAGTTATTGACGAAGCAGCTGAAGATGGTTGGTCCTAGGACACTTTCCTGAGGAACTCCTGCAGTGATGTCCTGAGGATGAGATGCTTGACCTCCAACCACTACAACCATCTTCCTTTGTGTTAGGTATGATTCCCCCCCAATTCCCATTGACTCCATTCTAGCTGGGGAACCTTGATACCGTACTCAGCTGCCTTGATGTTGAGGGCTATCTCACCTCACCTCTGTGATTTAGCTCCTTGGCCCAAGGAGGTGATGAGGTCAGTAGCTGAGTGGCCTTGACGGAACCCAGACTGGGCATCCATGAGCAGGTTATTGCTGAGTAGGTGCTGCATGTGTTGGTGACCTCTTCGTTACTTTGCTGATGATTGGGAGTAGGCTGCTAGGGCATAATTGGCTGTGTTTGGCCTGTTTTTTGTGTACAGGACATATCTGGGCGATTTTCCACATTGCCGGGTAGATGCTGGTGTTTTGGCTGTACTGGAACAGCTTGGCTAGTGGTGTGGCAAGTTCTGGAGCGCAAGTCTTCAGGACTATTGCTGGGAATTCGAATGGACCCATAGCCTTTGCGGTATCCAATGCCTTCAGCCATTACTCGATATCATGTGGAGTCTTAAGGGGGTGTTGGCCAAGACTTGGGTCAAAAGGCCTAGATAGAATGAATGTTGAGAGGATGTTTCCTATGGTGGGGGATTCAAGGAATTAAGGACACACCTTCTGATTAGAGGGACGTCCATTTAGATCAGATGAGGAAGTCCTTGTCAGGGAATCATAGCTGGAGGGGGTCAGTAACTTTAAATACTTTGGCATTATCATGCCAGAGGATCCTGTCCTGAGACCGGCGTGTAAGTGCCATTACAAAGAAGGCATCTTTCTTAGAAGCTCACGCAGATTTGGCATGTCATCTAAAACTTTAACAAACTTCTATGGATGCACTGTGGAGCGTGTCCTGATAGCATCACAGCCTGGTATGGAACCACCAATGGCCAAGAACAGAAAAACTTTACTAAAAATAGTCGTAGAGCCCAGTCCATCACAGTCAAAGCCCTCTTCACCACTGAGCACATCTGCAGTGTCCATCGTCAAGACCCCTACCATGCAGACCATGCTCTTCTTGCAAAGAAGGTAGTAGAGCCTCAGGTCCCACACTACCAGGTTCAGGAACTGTTACTACCCCTCAACCATCAGGCTCCTGAACCAGTGTGGATAACTTCACTCACCACAATGAGCCTCAGGTCCCACACTACCAGGTTCAGGAACTGTTACTACTCCTCAACCATCAGGCTCCTGAACCAGTGTGGATAACTTCACTCATCACAATGAGCCTCAGGTCCCACACTACCAGGTTCAGGAACTGTTACTACCCCTCAACCATCAGGCTCCTGAACCAGTGTGGATAACTTGTGTCACCTCAATGCTGAGCTGACTCTACAGCCTATGGGCTTACTTTCAACGTCTCGACAACTCGTGTTCTCAGTATTATTTGTTTTTGTATATGTACGGTGTGTCTTTGTTTGCACGTTAGTTTTCGTCAGTCTTTCTGTGCAGATTTTCAAAGATTTTATTGTTTTTCTGTGTTCTATTGTGAAAACCTGCAGTGGGATGAATCTGAAGGTAGTATACGTACTGTGATAAATTTATCGAAGAGAGCGACAAATGAGAGGTGTAGTGATCCATTAGCATAAGACTTTACAGTGCCAGCTATCAGCGATCGGGGTTCAGTTCTCACTTGCTGTGAGGAGTCTACACGGTCTCTCTGTAACCACGTGGGTTTTCTCTGCATTCCCGCCACTGTCTGTAAGAAGGTTGCATGGACTCCCCGTGGCCGCCTGGGTTTCCTCTGGGCTCTTCGGTTGCCTTCCCAGTCCAAGGACATATCACTTGGCAGGTTAATTGGTCATTGTAAATTAGCCCTGTGATTAGCCTAGGGTTAAATCAGGGGTCGCTGGGCAGTGTGGCTCAAAGGGCCGGGAAGGCCAGTTCCACGCTGTATCTCAATACTAAACATTCCAGGTTGTGGGCGTGCTGTGTTGGCGCAGGAAGCCAGCACACTCTTGAACTGTGGTAGTCGTTGACGTGAACTGTGCTTTTCTATATATTTCCATGTACATGTGACAACTTTATCTTTAAAGAGACTACAGAAACGTGACCTTGGTGCAGGATTAGTGAAACTCTGGCGCGTGCTCAAGATAGCACGCGCAAAGCTGTTGTTGGCATGTGGCAAGCAATGCTGCCCCTTGATGGAACCAGCCCGTAATAAAAATAGTCATAATGATTATCCTGAATGCTGAATAAAACAGCAAGTGACTTACTAACAACCTGAGGCCAGTGAGACGTTTCCACAGGAAACATCGTACACGGGCTTGGTGCCAGCCAGACAGTTGTGAGAACATATGACATTGGAGGATACGTTTTGTCTGGAACAGGAGGCGTAGACTTTAATAACGAAACTACTGCTACGTGCACAGTTCTCAAACATGTCAATACAAGCCAGATATGGAGCTTTTGTGGCAAAGTGTGGTCGTTTTCCGATCTGTCGTGAAAATTCACCAAAGCTTATAATTTCATCTTCACATGGCTTATTTATGAGCTGCAAGAAGATCCAATCTTCAGAAAATGTTATTTTTCAATTGTCTTTTCAAAGTTTAATATTAATTTTAATAGATTTTCTAAAATGTTTCATTTATTTTGATCGATCTCCGTTTGCACAGTACTGTAGTAATGATGTGAGTGATGATAAATCTGATTCTGATATGGGTCTCTTGTGGGCTGAAAGTGGGAAGGGGGCAGGGAGAAGGGGAATCATAGTTGGGGAAAAGGGAGAGGGGAGGGAGTGGGAAGTATTGTAGACATTCTGTAATGATCAATAAATCACTTGCTTGGAATCAAATGACCTTGCCTGGCGTCCCAGGGCTGGGTGGTCTGCACCCGCACCAACCCCACCCTGGCACTCTGCCTCTACCACCCGTCCCACACCCCGTCCTTGGCGCTCCACCCTCGCCATTCCCATTATCCTGCCACATTGACAAACACAGTACTGTGTATTTCCTCATCTCTGTTCTAAAGGCACATCCTTGTATTCTCAGGCTGTGCCCTCTTATCCCTGACTCTCCAGTCAGCGATAATCTCTGCTCAAGATTACAGTGGCATGTGAGAGAAATTTTTTAGATTTTAGGCTCATGCTCTCAAATAAAAGGTGTGCCACCCCTGCTTTACTGCAGAGAGTAAACGCAAAGGCAAGTCCATGCTAGTGTTCCATCACTGAGACAGGGTTAGATCGTGAGGGTCGGCGAAAGTAGCTGTTAGTGAATCTGCTGGAGTAAAACTTTGGCCTCTTGAATCTCCTTCCCAATGTGAAGAGGGCATGACCCAGATGGTGGAGATTGATGGATTCTGATGCTTTCCATCCAAGTTTCTTTCGGAAGTCCTGTAAAACTTCTCTGTTTTATGAAGTGCTAATAGAACAAAGAAATTGGAGGCGTAGAGGTGTAAAAGTCTGTGCAAAGAACAGAAAATTACCAAAAGGATGGGCCAATGTATTGATGCTTATACCACCAATAAGAAACATTTAGTACCAATTTGTAGATAAGAGTTAACCAATCAGATAGCCCCTATTCAAATGTGGTGAACCAAGAAGCTTCCAGATCATACAAGAGATATTAGCTTCTAGGGTACACACTGGACGATTGCATATATATAATGTGACTACTAGGTAGCATACAAAACAGTTTTATATATATATATAGGTAGTTATACTAACAGACATAAATTGTTGCAAACTGCAAAGAGAGTTACAATTGTGCAGTCTAAGTCAACATGGACGATGGATGCCATATTCTGGCGGGTGCTGTCCACCATGTGCTCGGGATTGATAACAAACCTTGTCAAGGTGCACACGGGCCCCACACGGAGACTGTGTTCACCACCTCAACTGGCACCTGATTAGAGGCCTCTGAATTCTCTGACTGCATTGGTGTTGGGTTTTAGGGCTTGCAACAACTCATGCCTTGTGTACCCCTTCAGGTGGAATTGGCCCTCTGGGATACAGCTGGCCAGGAGGACTACGATCGCTTGCGGCCTCTCTCATACCCCGACACGGATGTGATTTTGATGTGTTTTTCCATCGACAGTCCTGACAGTTTAGGTAAGCATCATCTTTATCATCCTCTCGAGTTTCATACACTGCCAGGTTTCTAGTGAAGTGTCATGCGCCCGATGTGGAGCCTTCGCTGGGGGAGGGGGGAGGGAGCGGGAGGAAGCTTGGGACGAGGACTGGCAAAAGCCTGAAGTTGTGGTAGGTTTCTAGAGTGCAGTAGTGGGGGCAGCAAGTGGGGCCTTGCAGGGTACTGTCTGTGCGGAGTTTGTATGTTCTGCTGTGACTGTACGGGCTACGCCATCCACCGGGGTCTGCTGCATTTTCCCCCCACGTCCTGGTGATGTTCTCAGGCAGCAAGATGAGTAGCAGTTAGTGCAAAGCTTTACACAGCCAGCGCTTGTCGAGCGGGGTTCAATTCGTAAGGAGTTCGTATGTTCTCCCTGTGACCACGTGGGTTTCCACGGGTATCTCACGTCCCAATGACGTAGGGTTAGGGTTAGTAAGCTGTGGGCATGCTGCCCCCGGCACCTTTTGCACTGTTGGTGGCCAGTGCAAATGACGCAGTTCACTGTATGTTTCGACACACGTGACCAATAAAGCTGACTGTTGTATTTTTAATTGTGTTTGGGTGAGGGGTGAATCTCGGAGGGTGTATTTCATGGCAATGAGAGCGGAAGGGATTGTTTGGATTTTGCTCTGTGAACTGAGCATAGTCTCAATGGGCCAAGTGGCCTCAGGAGGAATCGAGGTGTCCTTCCAGCTCAATTCCTGCTCCCCCTGTTCTTGAGAATGTAGAAGGGTCCAGCGCGGGGATAGGTCCTTTTGGCCCAGTCTAACTAATCCCATTTCCCTGCACATAATCTATATCCCGCCTGTTCACAAGACTTTCTCTTAAACACTGTTTCCACCACCTCTCCTGGCAACCAGTTTCAGGCACCTACCGCTGTGTAAAATAAAAGACTCCGGACATACGAGCAAAATTGGGCCATTCAGCCCATTGAGTCTACTCCACCCTCTCAACCCTGCTCTTCTGCCCTCTTTGACACTGTGACTAATCAAGAATTTAATAATGAACCTCTACTTTAAATATACCCGATGACTTGGTCTCCGCAGCCATCTGTGGCAATGAATTTCACAGATCCACCACCCTCTTTGCTAAAGAAAGTCTTCATTTCTGTTCAACAGGGACGTCCCTCTATTCTGAGGCCATGCTCTCAGGTTCTCAACTCCCGTGCTGTAGGAAGCATCCGCTCTATGTAGGTTTTCAATATTCGGTAGGTTACAATGAGATTTCCCCCCTCCCCCCCCCAGCCCAAAGCTCCTCATACACCAATCCTCTTGTTCCTGGGATCGTTCTTGTGAACTGTCTCTGGACCGTGCAAGACCAGCACATTCCAAAACTGCTCTCAATACTCCAAGTACCATCTGAACGATGCATCAGCATCACATCCTTGTGCTTATGTTCTAGTCCTCTCGAAATAAATGCTAACATTGCATTTGTCTTTTGTGTCAGCCGCACCGTACAAATTATATAAGTTACAAAAACGAGTGCAACAGAGGTAGCGTTGATAAATCTCCTGGCAGAGGGGAAGAGGCTGTTCCTGAATCATTGAGAGTGGGTCTTTGGAAGGAGCCCTCACTGGTGTGAAGGCTCGTACCCGTGATGGAGCTGGCTGATCTACAACCCTCTTGCGATCCTGTGCATTGGAGCCTCCAGTCCCATAACTGACCCGATGGGTGAGCAGGCGACCCTGTTCAACAACCTATCCTGGTGATATTTTCAGTTTTCCAGCACGAGGTATTTTCAGTTTTCCAGCACGAGGTATTTTTATAACCTCCTGCACTTGCAGACATCCCCAGTCCCCTGCCACCCTTGTGACCTAACTAACACTTGCCACTAATTCTCTCATCCTGGACAGAGAACATTCCGGAGAAGTGGACCCCGGAGGTGAAGCACTTCTGCCCCAACATCCCCATCATCCTGGTGGGAAACAAGAAGGACCTGCGGGGGGATGAGCACACACGGAGGGAGCTGGCCAAGATGAAGCAGGTGAGCGGCGAGCCCTAGCGATGGGTTGGCGGGGTGGGAGGAGGAGGAGGAGGAGGTTTGTTCTGTAGCCCTGGGCAGGGAGTGGTAGATGGTAGGAGAGGGTCCGGAGGAGGTTTGCGAGAATGATCTTGGGAGTAAAAGGGTTAAATGATGGCTCTCGCTGGAGTTTAGAGGAATGGGGTGGGGGGAGGGGGGGGAGATCTCATTGAAGCCTACCGAATACTGAAAGGCCTAGACAGAATGGATGTGAAGAGGGTATTTCCTATAGTGGGGGAGACTAGGACTAGAGGGTACAGATCAGAAGAGGGACGTCCATTAGAGCAGGGATGAGGAGCAATTTCTTCAGCTGGAGGGTGGTGAGTCTGTGGAAGCTATGGTCAGTTGTCGAGGCAAGTCATTGGGTATATTTAAAGTGAAAGGTTCATAGGTTTCTGATTATTCAGGGCGTCAGATGTTACAAGGAGAAGTCAGGAGAATGGGGTTGGGGGAAATAATAGATCAGCAGTAATCAAATGATGGATCAGTGTAGATGGGCTGAATGGCCTAGCTCTCCTCCAATGTCTTGTGGATAACAGATTTGCCGTTATCTTGTGCTGTTGCTTATTTACAACCCGTCCCACTTCACGCCCCCGGCCCCCGATCCATCCTCAGCTCCATTCTGAGTCAGAGAGCAAGGATGCAGGCCTTTCACCCATCTGCTCCGTGCTGACCACAGTCCCAATTTCCTGCATTCGGCCAATATCGCTCCGTGTTCCTGTGCAATTGCTTCTTCAAAGATCCTATTGCACTGGCCCCAGCTGCTCCCTCAGGCAGCTTGTTCCTCACCCCCACTTCCCATATCCCACCCTCGTGGTGTCCTACTTCCCACCCCAGATACCAGCCTCTCTCAGTCCTACCTCCCCCTGACACCGGCTAATGGGTGGAGGTTTCCTCGAGCAGCAGCAAGGATTCTCATCCCTCACTCCACCCTCCCCTCCTGCAGGAGCCCGTGAAGCCAGACGAAGCAAAGGACATAGGGAGCCGGATCAACGCCTTTGGCTACCTGGAGTGTTCTGCCAAGACGAAAGAGGGGGTGCGCGAGGTCTTCGAGCTGGCCACGCGCGCGGCCTTGCAAGCCAAGAAGACCAAAAGCAGGAGCCCGTGCCTGTTGCTGTGAAGTTGCTGCAGCACTGAGAGGGATCTACCAGCATCCTAAACCCCACCCCCCGTACCCACCGAATTTCCGTGTCTCAGTTCTTTCCCTCTCTCCTCACTGTCTTTCACTCTTGCTCTCTCCCTCTCTCGTCTTTTGCTCTTCCCCTCCTTTTATCTTGTCTCCTTCCTTGCCTTCCTCTTCAGCTTGTATCTCTTCCTGTTTCTCCCCCCCCCCCCCCCTTTTCACTCCCTCCCCATCCACCGGCATTCTCCTGGATTCCTGTCCCCATCTTTCACCGGATTTTAATTACCTACACTTGTGTCCCGCCTCCCACCGAATTAGTGAAGGAATTTTCTTTTTAAATGTTCCTTTCATTTGAGTCGCTTGGTTTTTCGGCAATCCTGTTTGGCCCCAGCCCCCTCTCCCTTCCCCTGGACCACCAGCCCCATGGCTAGCTCACGGATCTGTGGCCTCGGGTGCAGCTGAGCCCAGGGATCGAGCCACCTCTCCCCACCTCCTATTTAGCGTGGCACCTCCTCGAGGACTGCTTGCCTGAGGCCCTTCCTGACGAGCAGAAGAAGCACGTGGTGCTTCTTGTTTGTGCCTGCCCCTCTGAGGGCTCTGTTCAGAACCGCAGCTGACTCTCGGGGAAAGACGGGGTGGATATCTCCTTATCTCTCCCGCTGCCTTCTCAGAAGGGGGTGGGGGAAGGAAAGAACTTCTGTGGACAAATCCTCAGGACTGCTGGCAGGTTGTCACAGTTCCTGGCTGGGATCACGGTGTGCCAATCACCGTACCGTGCCTCGCCAAATGCCTGTCTTCCTGCTCGGGCTCCAATACACCCCCCACCAGAGCAGGTTTCGAACTAAGGTCCTCCCCTCCCAGTTTGCCTGTGCATCTGGCACCCACCCACCAGAGTGTTATAGCCCTTGTGCACGGACTGGCTGGGAGTTAAAAGGAGTGTGTCTGGCTCCCTGTCTGTCACCTCCTGGATGTGGCAAAGTCAGGGCCCTTTCACTCCACATGTGCCACACTCCATAGCAGGCAGTCACAGGATGGTCAGTGTATGCCCAGCGTAACGGGAGATAATTGAAGCCCCAGTGCCTGATCACTGCCTTTTTATACCAATCAGAACCTGCCTTAAGAATAGCCATTGCCTCCCCACAGCCATCTTGGATTGTTTAGGGAATGGTATTAAATCTACGCTGCAAGTGTAAAGGGAGACATCCCTGGGTGATGGGACGGTGTGGAGGGAGCTTCACTCTGTGTCTGACCCCGGGAGTGTGTGATGGGACGGTGTGGAGGGAGTTTCACTCTGTGTCTGACCCAGGGAGTGTGTGATGGGACAGTGTGGAGGGAGATTCACTCTGTGTCTGACCTCATGAGTGTTTGATGGGACAGTGTGGAGGGAGATTCACTCTGTGTCTGACCCCGGGAGTGTGTGATGGGACGGTGCGGAGGGAGATTCAGTCTGTGTCTGACCCTGGGAGTGTGTGATGGGACGGTGTGGAGGGAGGCCAGTTGAGGATCAGTCCTTACTGTTTCAGGGCTTCAAATCCCTGCCAGATCTTACCGACCTGCGGGAGAGAGAGGGGCTGGTTTAATATTCACTGGTAAAGTTTTAAGCCTGTGTACTTTTGCACTTCAAAGTGTTTCTCACCCACCCCCCACTACAAGTTCTTGTGCCTGGTCTGTGGCATCCCAGTTTCTGAAAGGGGAGGGGATACTTTTGGGGTGTGTGTATGTGTGGGTGCATCTGGAGCTTTCTATTTGAAATGTTTACTCTCAGTATTAGTTGCTTTGTTTTATTCTGTCCCTCGGGCAATGCCAACACTTGTCTCCTCCCTTTCCAGGACTGGCAGCTCTTCCCCACCCCTTACCCCTCCTCCCACCCGGAGCCTATAACACAGTTACCGCCAACCAGTGGGGCCAGAGCCCGTCACTCGGAAACACCATGCCCGCTTGTGGGAAGCGGACGCTGTATGACGCCCGAGAGGGCGGATTGTCCCTTCCCTCACACGAAAGAGGTGAATCCCTTTACCCCCTCCTCCCCCACCAGCAACTCGATGCAGCAGTCCGAGGAGAGCTACCTGTCCTCTTTCCCAATGTTTATACTCTCATTCAATTGTTACTGAACTGTAATTTATTCATTTAATAAAAAGAAGTATCATTTGGAATATCTTTGTAAATTTCAGAAGGAGAAGTGTGTGTGCATTTGTATTATTACAGAAATAAAAGAGATGGCAGTATACTAAACAGGACAGATTTGTTGGATTCTGATGTTTTAAACCTAACTTTCAGAAGTTAGGGAAGCGTTTTATTAGCCATTGGTCGAACGAAGCAGATTGAAAATGGACAGTAAGGAGTAAGAGGCAGAAGAAAGATGGTGCCCAACATTGGACACCTCATTTTGTTCAGTACTGTACTCAGACACATGTACATAGCTAGGGTACAAAAGCCCTGAAGCACGTACACCAGGTCCAAGGACAACTTCTGCCCTGCAGTTATAGGACTATGCATAGTACGACTAGGGGACTCCTGGCTTTGCGATCCACCTCGTTATGACCCTTTACCTTATTCTCTGCCTTTCTCTGTAGCTGTTGCACTTTATTCTGCAGTCAGGTTTCCTTTTGTTCTCCCGCAGTGTACTGATGTATGGAATGATGATGTATTCTTGAGCTCCCACTCTGCCAGGGCCTTGCAGAGGCACATGATTCTACAGCACCACTAATTGGAAGTTCTGGGCTCAATTCCTGTCGCTGTCTAAGGAGTTTACAGTACTTTGCAAAAGTCTTAGGCCCACATATATACAGTTAGGGTCCCTGAGACTTCTGCACAGTACTGTGTTTGTCAACGTGGACCAGAGTGAATTTCTAAATCTGATGGGGGCAAAGGAGGTTGGAAATGGGGAGGTGGAGTGGAGTGGGAGGGGTGCAGGACAGGTGGCAGAGAAGTGCCAGGGGCTGCCAAGTGTGCAGACATACCCAGCCCTGAGACACCAGCTGAGGTCATTTGATTCCTAAGATTCGGTTTCTTAATCAGCACAGAATGTCTCTACCCCCTTCCTACTCTCAGCCCACAATAGATCATCACCCACACAAGTCATGAAATTTGTTTTTTTTTCTCTCAACAGCAGTAGATTGCAATACATAAAGTTACTACAGTACAGTGAGCCTAAGACTTTTGCACAATACTGTAGATAGGAGTAATTCCATTCGAATTTGTGGATAAGGCGGAGTCAGTCAGAAAGCTCCTATTCAGATAAGGCACTAGTACCAAGATAAGTCTCCTGAACCATACCAGTGTAACCAGTAGGGGGCGCACTGAACACCTGCGCACGCAGGTTTCCCCCGCTATCCGAAGGCAGAGAGTTTCTAAGGCCGCTTGTAATCGGAAATGTCGCAAAGCGAAGAAGCGATTACTATTCATTAATATGGGAAAAATTTCTGAGCGTTCCCAGATCCAAAAAATAACCTACAAAATCATGCCAAATAACACACAAAACCTAAAATAACAGTAACTTATAGTAAAAGCAGGAATGATATGATAAATACACAGCCTCTATAAAGTAGAAATACTTTTCTGCAATCATTGCAGCATCGTCTAGTGTAGTGAAAATCTCCCTACTTAGTGCTACTAGCATAGTGGAAGCAGTCTCATACCAAATAACACAAAAATACATAGCCTATATAAAGTAGAAATAATGTATGTACTGTACAGAGTAGTTTCACTTACTGGAATCGGAAAGACAGCGAGCACACTTATGATGGTGTATTAGGCTGAGTCATCAGAGGTTGGGGTGCTCGGAACACAGTGGGAAGTGTTTTTTTTATCATCGTCTAAGTGTCCTCGGATTTTCCAAATGGTACACTAGTAGAGGCTTAAGGACAGCATCGCCAGTGGCGTTAATCATAGGCATTAGGGTAACCCTGGCCTTCGATGCCTTGGGTCCCTTAGCCTGCTTTTCTTCTATCGAAATAAATGTATTGCTCGGAACTTTTTGGCAGCTTCAGTATCAGCCGAAGCACTCTCTCCAGTAAACGTTAAACTACAAAGCTGCCCTCCCCTCAGAAACCGATCAAACCACCCATGACTACCTTTAAATTCCACTTTCACAACACTTTCATCACCGTCGTCCAGCACTCTCTGTTTCAGCTTATTAAAAAGACTGACTGATTTCTCCTTAAGTATAAGATAACAATGGAACACCACACTTTGTACCCATCAATCCACTCAAGCAATAGACTTTCCATTTTATCCATTATTGGATGCCAACGAAGAGAGACCACTTTGCTACGAGCAGAACCAACAGTAACATCGGCAGCTTTCAAGTCTTTTTCTCTGCGTATAAATAGTGCGAATGGTTTAACGTGTGGACAATGTCCTTTCTTCGTTTACCACGATCGAAACGTTGAATTATGTCTAGTTTTACGCTAAGTGTAACACCCTTACGAGCTCTCCTAGGCCTTTCTGATACCTTAGAACTCATCTTGCTAACGGATGCACAAAGTAAATTGACATAAAGAACAGATGCTCACAGGCACGTGTTTAAACAATGGCGGTTAGAATGCAGTTCCGGGGAAGGAGCTTGGCTGTTTGGGGTGCGCGCTGCCTTTTTTGGTAACAGTGAAAACACCTGTTTGTGAAAACAGGTAACGTAGATCTTTCGTAACAGTGAGATGTCTTAAAGCGAATGTTTGAAAAATGGGGGCCACCTGTATACACACTGTGACGACTAGAAAGCATACTATGCATTTACCTTTCTATAAAAAGTACCTCAAATACAATTGTTAAACTGCAAATAAAATAGCAAACATTTGGAGCCAACAGATCAGAAATCACTTGTGTTATGTTTGTGTCAGTGACTCATTCTCTGGGAAGATTGGGCTAGGGATGGGAAATAAAAAATGGCATTTTATCTTTATGAAAAGCCATCAGAACTCATTTTCCTACTCCAAATACTAAACGCAAAGTGTGCTTTAAAAAAAAGCATGTAATTATGTCATCACATCGAAGTGAAACCACGACTCAATGTCGCTGGTTGTGAATTAGTACATTTCCACCAATTGCGCTACCTTCAGAGCAGGGTGTGTACTGTTGGTGAGGTGGGAATCTCGAGGGGCTGCGGATCCCGGAACCTGGACCAAGGAACAAACTTCAGGGGTAGTCCACATTCAAGTTTAATTGTCGCTCAAAGCTAAACTAAACGTTGTTCTTCTGGGACCAAGGTAAAAAACGCAATACTTATAGTCATACACAGCACAAAATTACATTAGAAGTCTGTGAGTGGCAGGGCCTGAAGATTAAGAGGTTAACATCAAAGCACAAGGTGTGTTTATGTGAGACAGTATAATGTTACTGAGAGAGGGCACCCTAGCTGTTAACGTGATACGCAAGCCAGGGCAGTACGGCACAGAGAGCAAGCTGTTGCCCATGTAGCAGGCTTCCCTTTTCCAAACCGCTGATGAACAACAGAAGCCAATGCAGTTTGGCACCAGCAGCGTTGCCAGTCAGCATTGAACTCGACGTAGGACTGCCTCGGGGACTCTGGCTTCGGGCTTCTCCCTTGGCTTACCCCCGAAGCCCTCTTCACGAGTGCAAGGCAGTCTCACAGATGAGCCCCATCTGCTGGTTTTAAGGGGCTAGTAACTTGCCTTTGCCCCTTCTGTCAGTAGAAGCAGTTCTGTTGTGCTTAGTAAGTAAGCGGCACGTGAAGGCCAAGAGCTGAACTTGGTAGTCAGAGGCCATTTGAGACACAAGACAGTGGGAGCATTTAATAGGTAGTAAGGACTTATCACCCCTTCACCACACCCCTGCACTTTCCAGCTAGGACATCCTGAAGAGCCATAATGTTACTGGCACTAATTATCATGAAATAAGTATGTGAAACTGCAGCAATAGAAGATGAAAAGTGACCACGAGGCCAGGCAGCATCTATGGAGAAGAGTGCGGTCAACATTTCGGGCAGAGATCCTTCATCATGTACGCTGGGAGGCACCAGGGTGTTAAGGAGTCAAAGTGGAGTTTATTATCATACCCACAAGTAGAAAGATTAGCTTCATTTGTCACACGTACAGCGACATAGAAACGCCCAATGCCCATGAACGGAAGTTGTGGATGCAGCCCAGCCCAGTCCATCACAGGAAAAGCACCACTGAGCACACCTACACAGAGCAATGTCACAAGAAAACTGCTCCATCATCAAGAAGCCCCACCATCTCTTCTTGCTGCTCCTATGGGTGGGAGGTCCAGGAGCCCTGGGTCCCACCCCACTGGGTTCAGGAGCACTTATTACCCTTCAACCATCAGGCTCCTGAACCGGTCAGGATAACTTCACTCACCTCTACGCTGAACTGGTTCCACAACCTGTCCACTCACTTTCAAGGTCTGAACTACTCATCTTCTCAGTGTTAATTATTTATAATTAATTTTTAAATTTTTATTTGTTTTTGAATTTGTCTTTTTCACACATTTGTTATTTGTCCAGCTTTGTGTGTAGTTTTTCTTTGATCATACATCTTCTTTCTACTGTAAATGCCCACAAGAAAATGAAACTCTGTGGTGACACAGATCTACTTGGACAATAAATTTACTTTGAAGTACCTCGAACTTTTGAACTTTGAAATATTGCCGCACGCAGTTTTAATACCCTGGTTTAAGACCACATGATATTTTATTAACAGTTTTGTTTTTGCAGATCTCCTCAAAATGCAAATCTATATTTCAAAAGAGTTTTCCTTTAATTACACTGCACACTTCATAATAAACAGTTTCGTTGGGTATTTTATTTTGCTGTTTAAAATAAAAAAAACAGTTGGTTAATAAGTTAGGCTTGTTGCATTAGCTAATAGGATCTGTTTTGTTAACATTTTGGCCAATATGATGCCATTTTCTGGCGAGCGAGGGGTCGACGAAGTTTCTAGAAAGAAGGAGCAAGCTGAGGGAAAGATTATAATGAAAGAACTCAATTTGGAAAGACAGATGCAGGTGTCAGGATATCCTCATGCAAACTTTTGCATGGAGAATGTGCAGATAACTCTCGGTTAGCCAGCCAGCACATGACATTGGAGGAAGTTCGATGCCTTTTCCTTGGAAGTTGCTTGAATATTTATTTAGGTTTCGTTTATATTGTTTTTTTCCAAGCAGAACTGTTTTGGTATTGTGAGTAAGCAAAGTGAAGCAAATTGGATTGATTACGCAACAATGATCTCCAACGACTGTGTGCGTGCTATGGACTGATATACAGTATACCTGATGGGCCCTTTTTGTTATTTTGTTTGTTATAGTTTAAAATATTTTGTCAATACAATTTCAATCCAAGTTTATACTGGTGTGAATTGAATTATTGCTTCCAGGCAAACAGTAAATTCGCAAGGGTGTGTCAGTATTTATGCAGATTTTTAAAATTTATTTTTCCCTTAGGAGAAACATTCAAACTTTTATGTTTTTGTGGTTTCCCAAATCATATCCATCCTAGACCTGTTTATGTACTGGTAATGGCCTTTTCATCATTATTTTGATGCTTTGTAGAGTTATGTTACGGTCAGTGTGCATTCACAATAATTCACAATCACCAGCCGACAGAGAGGGAGTTTACACAGTAAGATGAGTTGTTTGCCATCAACGGCCAACACAGTCCAGGGATGCCCACAAGTGTTGCCACATTTCCAGCACCAACACGGCATGCTTACAACTTACTAACCCCCAACCGGTATGTCTTTGGACTGTGGGGGGGAAGCTGGAGTACCTGGAGGAAACCCACATGGTCACGGGGAGAAAGTACTGTTATGAATGTAAAGCAACTCCGAGGGGCCGAAGGGTACAAAGTCGCCCCCTCCTTTTTGAGAATCGCAAGATCGCTATTAATTCGGGTCTGGGACCCAGGAAATGAGAGAGAGAGACGTCCAGAATACACAAGGTTTGGAATGTGTCCTGACCTCAGCGAAACGGAGCCACTGATAACAGCCATTGTCTCTTGGAGATGGAATTGTGTATTGAGTACTGTACTATTCATTGAAAACCCTCAGGGGACAACCAGAGTGGGCTGGTTGAGGGATTGCATCATCCCAACCTGATTGACATCTGAGACCCCGTGAGTAAGGATAAAAGAGGGTCTGGGGAACAACCCCTTTAGACGCACCAGGAGAAACGCTGGAAATCCCGTGACAGTGTTTTATAGCGACAGCCAGTGGGGCCCGTGTGCGTTCTTCCCTTGCCTGGGATTGGCGGGCTCATCACGGGAGAACGGTTTAGCTAAAGGAGAGGCCACAATTGAACGGCCACGACAAAGAGACACCTGATGGATCGAAATCATAAAGGTTGGAAAACCCGCAGGGTAACTATTCCCATTCTATTCCTATTTCTCTCTCTCTCCAACAAAGTGCAACACAGCGACAACCAAAAGACGGCAGCTTGTGGAACTGCAGTGAACTGTGCATTTCCATCGGACAATTCATTATCCCCTAGACAACGATAGAGCTTATTTCTTATTGATTATTATTATACCCGCACTTTTAGATTTAGTATCGACGACGTATATTATCTGTATGTTTGCATTGATATTATTTTTGTGTATTTTTACTAATAAATACTGTTAAAAATAGTATCATCAGACTTCAACGGACGTCTCCATCTTTGCTGGTAAGTGACCCAGTTACGGGGTTCGTCACAGTACAAACTCCTCACAGACGGCGACAGGAATGGAATCCTGGGTACTGTCGCTGTAACAGCGTTACACTGACTGTCATGTTACCCTGTCAGTACTCGACAAGTTGGGGAGACTCTGGGCAAGATGGCGCAAGTGATTCCTCAGGCGACGGCGGCTTCCAGATAGTCCTCGAAACTTCATTTCACTCTTTCTACGTCTTCTTCTTCTCTTCAATGTGTTTCTGGAACCTGCGAATTACAGTTTGGACATCTAATGAGTGATCTGGCACTTTGCTGTCTCCGAGAAGACTCCGGGAGGGCGAGCGTGAAGTGCTTCAAGGCAAAGGAGCTCAGAGAAGGGGCGCAGGGCCACGAACGACTCCATTTCTTGCTGAGGAAGGCCGAAACATCAAGGCGAATGCGGAGGACACCGAGTGTTTACCACTGATTACCTGCCTCTTGCTCACCGCCGTGACGATATTGGAATAGATAAAAAGACAAGGACTGGCAGACAACCAACGTGAAGAAGAGGGCAAACTGCAAATAAAACATAATGCTGAGAACGTGAGTTGTAAGGAGTCCTTGAAGGTGAGTCGGAAGTCCGTGGTATCAGCTGCTGGCTGCCTCCCAGCTCAACGGTGTTGGCCATTAATGCAAACTACGCATTTCACTGTATGTGTTGACGTTTCAAAGTTCAAAGTACTCCAGAGTAAATATATCATCAAAGTACGAGTAGGTCATCATATGATTCACCCTGAGATTCATTTTCCTGCAGGCATTCACAGCAGAAAAAGATAGAGAATCAATGCAAAACAACACACAAACAGCCTATGTGCATATGACAAACTGCAAATACAAAAAAACCCCAGATTAAAATAATAAATAAATGGTAACTAATATTGAGACTTTGAGCCGTTGAAAGTGAGTCCATAGGTTGTGGAATGAGATCAGCGTTGAGCTGCATGAAGTTTTGCACGCTGGTTCAGGAGCCTGAGGGTTGAAGAACTGCTCCTGAACTTGGTGGTGTGGGACTTAACAGGGGTCTGTGCCTCTTCCCTGACGGCAACAGCAAGAAGAGAGCACGGCCTGATTATTTTTGAAATTACAAGACACATTTATTGTAAATTGTAATTCTATAATACAACAACAGGCTCCCAGAGGCAATAACAGTGGCTGATACTTTCCCATTCCTCTCTGGGAATTCCTGCAGAGCCCAACGATCCTGGTACGCGTAGTTCCTTCTCCTCAGTTACCCGGGCCCTGGAACGTCAGCCCGGGTGGAATATTCCGCTGCCTGTCTCCAGGCAAATTGATTAGGACGTTGTCCTGTCTCCTGGCTCCATAGAAAGTTGGAGTCCCTGATGCTGGACATTACCTTCCGACTCGCCTCATGTAGTGCTAATGGCAGGGACAGGGGTCGTTCTGAGTCTGCAACTCTCTGTGGTCTCTTGTGTCAGAGTTTCCGCACCAGACTGTGATTCACCAGTAAAGTATTTTCCACTGTACAATCTGTAAAAGTTTGTCAGAGTCTTTGACGACCTACCAAATCTCTTTAAGCTTCTAAGCAGAGATACTGGCACATAGGGTGCCACGTAGCATTACAGCACAAGTAACTCGGGTTCAGTTCCGTTGCTGTCTCTACGGAGTTTGCGCGCTCTCCATGTGGCCACATTACAAAGACATACGGGTTATTAGGTTAATGAGTCAGGGGCGTAATTGCCCGGAAAGACCCGACACCATGCTGTATCTGACCTGCCAGGCTACCGGTGGTTTGAACAAGGGGTGGCCATATGACAGTCTGCTTTGTCCAGGAAGCTGTCGAGTGCCTCGGGCGTTCTTGGGGGCTACATTCATCTAGACAAGTGGGGAGTGCCCCATCACTCTCCTCATTTATAGATGGTGGATGTGGAGTGCCTGGACTATCTCTGCCCGGACAAGTGGGGAGTGTCCCACCACACACCTGACTCATAGAATGGGGAGAGGTAATGTGGCGGATGTGGAGTGCGTGGACTATCTCCACCTGGGTAAGTGGAGAGTTTCCTGTCACTCTCCTGACATAGACAGGGGGAAGGTAATGTGGCGGATGTGGAGTGTATGGACTAACTCTACCCGGGCAAGTGGGGAGTGTCCCATCACACACCTGACTTGTACCTTGTAGATGGTTGATTGGCTCTGAGGTATTGGGAGTAGAGTCACTCAACACAAAACACCCAATCTCTCAGCTGTAGCCATGGCATCTGAAGTGCTGCTCTTGTGAGTTCCTGCTCAATGATGATCAGAAACGAAACGATAAATATATGAGGAATGTTTGCTGACTCTGGGCCTGAACTTGCTGGAGTTGAGAAGAATGGGGGGAGGGGCGCAGGATCGCATTGAAATCTATTGAATGTTGAAAAGCGTGGATAGAGTGGACATGGAGATTATGTTTCCAATAGTGGGGTAGTCTCGGACCAGAGAGCTTAGCCTCAGAATACAAGGACATCCATTTAGAACAGAGATTAGGAAGAAATCCTTTAGCTAGAGGGAAGTGAATCTGTGGGGTTCTTTTGCCACAGACAGCTGTGGAGGCCAAGTCACTGGACTGAAAGTGTTGTATTTGAATGCACGCAGCATAAGAAATAAAATGGACAATCTTGAAATTCAGCTACAGATTGGCAAGCAAGACGTTGTGAAACTTGGCTAAAGAATGGCTGCCACTGGGAGCTGAAGGTCCAACAGTATACGGTGCATCGAAAAGATAGGTTAGTAGGCGGGGGGGGGGGTGTGGCCCTGTGTATAAGAAATAATATTAAATCATTAGAAAGGGATAACATAGAAAGGTGCAGAGTCTCTTTGGGTTGAATTTAGAAATGGCAAGGGTAAATGGACGCTACTGGCAGTTGTATACAGGCCTCTGAAAGGCAGCTGGGATGTGGATCACAAATTACAGCAGAAGATAGAAAAGGCGTGTCAGAAGGGCAACGTCGTTGGGGATTTTCAGTCAGTGGGTGGTAGATCTGTGGAATTTGTTGCCACGAGCGGCTGTGGAGGCCAAATTATTGGGTGTCTTCAAGGCAGAGAATAGATAGGTTCTTGATTAGCCAGGGTATGGTGAGAAGGCAGGGGAGTGGGGATGACTGGAAGAATTGGATCAGCCCATGATTGAGTAGCAGAGCAGACTCGATGGGCCAAATATATACTTCTGCTCCTAGATCTTACGGTCTTATCTATTTAATGTGGAGGTTGATAGCGTGTTAATCAGAGTGTCAAAGGTTATGGAGAGAAAGCAGGAGAATGGGGTTGAGAGGAATGATAGATACCTCTGATATCCCCCACATCTCATCTTTCCTACGGTCACCTTAAAATCACCTCCCCGATTAGTCATTTCTGCTTTGAGGAAAAGGTCTCTGGCCGAATGCTTTATCATCAAATCTCTCACTGTCCTTCGCCCCAAGCTCGCTCAACGTGCTCTCCAATCCAGGTAGCATCCTGGTACCCTCTCCTCTCCACCTCCTTCCTACAATGACGCGCCCAGACTCGATACAATACCCCAAGTGTGGTCAAACCATAGTTCGTTGTAAAGCAAATGTTCTGAAAGATACAATGCAAATTTGACGTCGCAGCTTTCCAAAACATCGCTGTTACTATCTTCCCCGAAAAAAAAGTTGATTTCATTCATAAATTCTGCGGTAAAGAACAGCGACGTTCATTGGTGAAGAGTGCGGCGGGGAACGGACCAATTGAAATGAAGAGTGGTCCGGCGATGGTGTGGGAAGAGCCAATTGAAACGGAACATTTAGAAGGGGGCGGTACCACCTTAAATAAGCCATTGCCCGAAACGCCCGGTAGGCGGGGCCTATGCAAATAAGGGGACTCGTCGTTGCCAGAGGGGGCGGTGCCCATGAAAATTTGGCGAGGAAGGCGGGGTCTCGAGGGGCGGTGTCAATTTAAATAAGGCCGCGCTTTTCCACCAATAACAGAGGGAGATCCTTAGCAACGGCTGGAGGGACAGCGACGGCAAGCCAATTATTTGGCCGGCGGCCCTGAGACGCAGCCAATGGAGAACCGCGGCGTGGAGGGCGGGACCATGTTAAGGGTGAGCGGGGCTGGAAGAACGGCGCCGCCATTTTATGCGTGCGTGTGAGGCGAAGGTGACGGGCTGGAATAAACCCCGGCGGCGAGGGGGTAAATGAGCCCAGCCCCGGTGTAGGCCGCCTCAACATCGCCTCATTGTCAGCCGCGGCTTTGTTTTGTTCCGCTCGCCTTTCTGTTGGGTTGTTTTCTTTTCAATTTGGTTTGCGGAGCGATGGTGGCAGCAGCCATTTGAAGGTAAGACATGGCTGCATGTTAACCTCACCTCCCTTTGCAAAACAATTCGGGGCAGAGAACAAGGATGGAGCGAACGAGAGGAAATGTGAACGGAACTACTGCTGCAAGTTAAATAAACGGTGGTTCGGGTCTTTAATTGGTCTAGGCCACAAGCCTTGGCAGGCAGATCAGGGCTGAGGGGGGTGCAGGGAAAGAAATACTGGCGAACTTCGAGCCTCATGAGTGGAGTAGCGGAGGGGTGGGCATGTAAACATCATGAGGGAAGGGCGTGGATCATTGACATTATCCTTCCGGGACCATACCCCGGTGTCACACAGCGACGGACCCGTCCCCACCGGTACCGTACCCCGGTGTCACACAGCGACGGACCCGTCCCCACCGGTACCGTACCCCGGTGCTACACTGTGACAGACCCGTCCCCACCGGTACCGTACCCCGGTGTTACACAGTGACGGACCCGTCCCCACCGGTACCGTACCCCGGTGTCACACAGTGACGGACCTGTCCCCACCGGTACCGTACCCCGGTGCTACACTGTGACAGACCCGTCCCCACCGGTACCGTACCCCGGTGTTACACAGTGACAGACCCGTCCCCACCGGTACCGTACCCCGGTGTCACACAGTGACAGACCCGTCCCCACCGGTACCGTACCCCGGTGTCACACACTGACAGACCCGTCCCCACCGGTACCGTACCCCGGTGTCACACACTGACAGACCCGTCCCCACCGGTACCGTACCCCGGTGTCACACACTGACAGACCCGTCCCCACCGGTACCGTATCCCGGTGTCACACAGTGACAGACCCGTCCCCACCGGTACCGTACCCCGGTGTCACACAGTGACGGACCCGTCCCCACCGGTACCGTACCCCGGTGTCACACAGTGACGGACCCGTCCCCACCGGTACCGTACCCCGGTGTCACACAGTGACGGACCCGTCCCCACCGGTACCGTACCCCGGTGTCACACAGCGACGGACCCGTCCCCACCGGTACCGTACCCCGGTGTCACACAGCGACGGACCCGTCCCCACCGGTACCGTACCCCGGTGTCACACAGCGACGGACCCGTCCCCACCGGTACCGTACCCCGGTGTCACACAGCGACGGACCCGTCCCCACCGGTACCGTACCCCGGTGTCACACAGCGACGGACCCGTCCCCACCGGTACCGTACCCCGGTGTCACACAGCGACGGACCCGTCCCCACCGGTACCGTACCCCGGTGTCACACAGCGACGGACCCGTCCCCACCGGTACCGTACCCCGGTGTCACACAGTGACGGACCCGTACCCCGGTGTCACACAGTGACGGACCCGTCCCCCGGTGTTACTGTGACAGACCCGTCCCCACCGGTACCGTACCCCGGAGTTATACTGTGACAGACCCGTCCCCACCGGTACCGTACCCCGGTGTCACACAGTGACGGACCCGTCCCCACCGGTACCGTACCCCGGTGTCACACAGTGACGGACCCGTCCCCACCGGTACCGTACCCCGGTGTCACACAGTGACGGACCCGTCCCCACCAGTACCGTACCCCGGTGTCACACAGTGACGGACCCGTCCCCACCGGTACCGTACCCCGGTGTCACACAGTGACGGACCCGTCCCCACCGGTACCGTACCCCGGTGCTACACTGTGACAGACCCGTCCCCACCGGTACCGTACCCCGGTGTTACTGTGACAGACCCGTCCCCACCGGTACCGTACCCCGGTGTTATACTGTGACAGACCCGTCCCCACCGGTACCGTACCCCGGTGTCACACAGTGACAGACCCGTCCCCACCGGTACCGTACCCCGGTGTCACACAGTGACGGACCCGTCCCCACCGGTACCGTACCCCGGTGTCACACACTGACAGACCCGTCCCCACCGGTACCGTACCCCGGTGTCACACAGGACACACCCGTCCCCACCGGTACCGTACCCCGGTGTCACACAGTGACGGACCCGTCCCCACCGGTACCGTACCCCGGTGCTACACTGTGACAGACCCGTCCCCACCGGTACCGTACCCCGGTGTTACTGTGACAGACCCGTCCCCACCGGTACCGTACCCCGGTGTTATACTGTGACAGACCCGTCCCCACCGGTACCGTACCCCGGTGTCACACAGTGACAGACCCGTCCCCACCGGTACCGTACCCCGGTGTCACACAGTGACAGACCCGTCCCCACCGGTACCGTACCCCGGTGTCACACAGCGACGGACCCGTCCCCACCGGTACCGTACCCCGGTGTCACACAGTGACGGACCCGTCCCCACCGGTACCGTACCCCGGTGTCACACAGTGACGGACCCGTCCCCACCGGTACCGTACCCCGGTGTCACACAGTGACGGACCCGTCCCCACCGGTACCGTACCCCGGTGTCACACAGTGACGGACCCGTCCCCACCGGTACTGTACCCCGGTGTCGCACAGTGACGGACCCGTCCCCACCGGTACCGTACCCCGGTGTCGCACAGTGACGGACCCGTCCCCACAGGTACCGTACCCCGGTGTTATACACTGACAGACCTGTCCCCACCGTTACCGTACCCCGGTGTCACACAGGACACACCCGTCCCCACCGGTACCTTACCCCGGTGTCACACAGTGACAGACCCGTCCCCACCGGTACCGTACCCCGGTGTTATACTGTGACAGACCCTTCCCCACCGGTACCGTACCCCGGTGTCACACAGTGACGGACCCTTCCTCACCGGTACCGTACCCCAGTGTCACACAGTGACGGACCCGTCCCCACCGGTCCCATACCCTGGTGTCACACAGTGACGGACCCGTCCCCACCGGTACCGTACCCCGGTGTCGCACAGTGACAGACCCGTCCCCACCGGTTCCGTACCCCGGTGCAACACTGTGACAGACCCGTCCCCACCGGTACCGTACCCCGGTGTTACTGTGACAGACCCGTCCCCACCGGTACCGTACCCCGGTGTTATACTGTGACAGACCCTTCCCCACCGGTACCGTACCCCGGTGTCACACAGTGACAGACCCGTCCCCACCGGTACCGTACCCCGGTGTCACACAGTGACGGACCCGTCCCCACCGGTACCGTACCCCGGTGTCACACACTGACAGACCCGTCCCCACCGGTACCTTACCCCGGTGTCACACAGTGACAGACCCGTCCCCACCGGTCCCGTACCCCGGTGTTACACAGTGACCGACCCGTCCCCACCGGTCCCGTACCCCGGTGTCACACAGTGACGGACCCTTCCTCACCGGTACCGTACCCCAGTGTCACACAGTGACGGACCCGTCCCCACCGGTCCCATACCCTGGTGTCACACAGTGACGGACCCGTCCCCACCGGTACCGTACCCCGGTGTCGCACAGTGACAGACCCGTCCCCACCGGTTCCGTACCCCGGTGTTATACACTGACAGACCTGTCCCCACCGGTACCGTACCCCGGTGTCACACAGTGACAGACCCGTCCCCACCGGTACCATACCCCGGTGTTACTCAGTGACAGACCCGTCCCCACCGGTACTGTACCCCGGTGTCGCACAGCGACAGACCCGTCCCCACCGGTACCGTACCCCGGTGTCACCCAGCGACAGACCCGTCCCCACCGGTACCGTACCCCGGTGTTACTCCGCGACGGACCCGTCTCCACCGGTACCATACCCCGGTGTTACTCAGTGACAGACCCGTCCCCACCGGTACTGTACCCCGGTGTCGCACAGCGACAGACCCGTCCCCACCGGTACCGTATCCCGGTGTCGCACCGTGACAGACCCGTCCCCACCGGTACCGTATCCCGGTGTCGCACCGTGACAGACCCGTCCCCACCGGTACCGTACCCCGGTGTTACACAGTGACAGACCCGTCCCCACCGGTACTGTACCCCGGTGTCACACACTGACAGACCCGTCCCCACCGGTACCGTACCCCGGTGTTACACAGTGACAGACCCGTCCCCACCGGTACTGTACCCCGGTGTCGCACAGCGACAGACCCGTCCCCACCGGTACCGTATCCCGGTGTCGCACCGTGACAGACCCGTCCCCACCGGTACCGTATCCCGGTGTCGCACCGTGACAGACCCGTCCCCACCGGTACCGTACCCCGGTGTTACACAGTGACAGACCCGTCCCCACCGGTACTGTACCCCGGTGTCACACACTGACAGACCTGTCCCCACCGGTACCGTACCCCGGTGTCGCACAGTGACAGCCCCGTCCCCACCGGTACCGTACCCCGGTGTTATACACTGACAGACCTGTCCCCACCGGTACCGTACCCCGGTGTCACACAGTGACAGACCCGTCCCCACCGGTACCGTACCCCGGTGTCACACAGTGACGGACCAGTCCCCACCGGTACCGTACCCCGGTGTCGCACAGTGACGGACCCGTCCCCACCGGTACCGTACCCCGGTGTCGCACAGTGACGGACCCGTCCCCACCGGTACCGTACCCCGGTGTCGCACAGTGACGGACCCGTCCCCACCGGTACCGTACCCCGGTGTCGCACAGTGACGGACCCGCCCCCACCGGTACTGTACCCCGGTGTCGCACAGTGACGGACCCGTCCCCACCGGTACCGTACCCCGGTGCTACACTGTGACAGACCCGTCCCCACCGGTACCGTACCCCGGTGTTACTGTGACAGACCCGTCCCCACCGGTACCGTACCCCGGTGTTATACTGTGACAGACCCGTCCCCACCGGTACCGTACCCCGGTGTCACACAGTGACAGACCCGTCCCCACCGGTACCGTACCCCGGTGTCACACAGTGACGGACCCGTCCCCACCGGTCCCATACCCTGGTGTCACACAGTGACGGACCCGTCCCCACCGGTACCGTACCCCGGTGTCGCACAGTGACAGACCCGTCCCCACCGGTTCCGTACCCCGGTGCAACACTGTGACAGACCCGTCCCCACCGGTACCGTACCCCGGTGTTACTGTGACAGACCCGTCCCCACCGGTACCGTACCCCGGTGTTATACTGTGACAGACCCTTCCCCACCGGTACCGTACCCCGGTGTCACACAGTGACAGACCCGTCCCCACCGGTACCGTACCCCGGTGTCACACAGTGACGGACCCGTCCCCACCGGTACCGTACCCCGGTGTCACACACTGACAGACCCGTCCCCACCGGTACCTTACCCCGGTGTCACACAGTGACAGACCCGTCCCCACCGGTACCGTACCCCGGTGTCACACACTGACAGACCCGTCCCCACCGGTCCCGTACCCCGGTGTCACACAGTGACGGACCCTTCCTCACCGGTACCGTACCCCAGTGTCACACAGTGACGGACCCGTCCCCACCGGTACCGTACACCGGTGTTACTGTGACAGACCCGTCCCCACCGGTACCGTACCCCGGTGTTACTGTGACAGACCCGTCCCCACCAGTACCATACCCCGGTGTTACTCAGTGACAGACCCGTCCCCACCGGTACTGTACCCCGGTGTCATACAGTGACAGACCCGTTCCCACCGGTACCGTACCCCGGTGTCACACAGAGACAGACCCGTCCCCACCGGTACCGTACCCCGGTGTCGCACAGTGACAGCCCCGTCCCCACCGGCACCGTACCCCGGTGTCGCACAGCGACAGACCCGTCCCCACCGGTACCGTATCCCGGTGTCGCACCGTGACAGACCCGTCCCCACCGGTACCGTATCCCGGTGTCGCACCGTGACAGACCCGTCCCCACCGGTACCGTATCCCGGTGTCGCACCGTGACAGACCCGTCCCCACCGGTACCGTATCCCGGTGTCGCACCGTGACAGACCCGTCCCCACCGGTACCGTATCCCGGTGTCGCACCGTGACAGACCCGTCCCCACCGGTACCGTACCCCGGTGTTACACAGTGACAGACCCGTCCCCACCGGTACTGTACCCCGGTGTCACACACTGACAGACCTGTCCCCACCGGTACCGTACCCCGGTGTCGCACAGTGACAGACCCGTCCCCACCGGTTCCGTACCCCGGTGTTATACACTGACAGACCTGTCCCCACCGGTACCGTACCCCGGTGTCACACAGTGACAGACCCGTCCCCACCGGTACCGTACCCCGGTGTCACACAGTGACAGACCCGTCCCCACCGGTACCGTACCCCGGTGCTACACAGTGACAGACACGGATCCGTCCCCACCGGTACCATACCCCGGTACAACACAGTGACAGACACGGACCCGTTCCCCGGTACAACACAGTGACAGACCCATCCCCACCGGTACCATACCCCGGTGTTACTGTGACAGACCCGTCCCCACCGGTACCGTACCCCGGTGTTACTGTGACAGACCCGTCCCCACCAGTACCATACCCCGGTGTTACTCAGTGACAGACCCGTCCCCACCGGTACTGTACCCCGGTGTCGCACAGCGACAGACCCGTCCCCACCGGTACCGTATCCCGGTGTCGCACCGTGACAGACCCGTCCCCACCGGTACCGTATCCCGGTGTCGCACCGTGACAGACCCGTCCCCACCGGTACCGTACCCCGGTGTTACACAGTGACAGACCCGTCCCCACCGGTACTGTACCCCGGTGTCACACACTGACAGACCTGTCCCCACCGGTACCGTACCCCGGTGTCGCACAGTGACAGCCCCGTCCCCACCGGTACCGTACCCCGGTGTTATACACTGACAGACCTGTCCCCACCGGTACCGTACCCCGGTGTCACACAGTGACAGACCCGTCCCCACCGGTACCGTACCCCGGTGTCACACAGTGACGGACCCGTCCCCACCGGTACCGTACCCCGGTGTCGCACAGTGACGGACCCGTCCCCACCGGTACCGTACCCCGGTGTCGCACAGTGACGGACCCGTCCCCACCGGTACCGTACCCCGGTGTCGCACAGTGACGGACCCGTCCCCACCGGTACCGTACCCCGGTGTCGCACAGTGACGGACCCGTCCCCACCGGTACTGTACCCCGGTGTCGCACAGTGACGGACCCGTCCCCACCGGTACCGTACCCCGGTGTCGCACAGTGACGGACCCGTCCCCACAGGTACCGTACCCCGGTGTTATACACTGACAGACCTGTCCCCACCGTTACCGTACCCCGGTGTCACACAGGACACACCCGTCCCCACCGGTACCTTACCCCGGTGTCACACAGTGACAGACCCGTCCCCGCCGGTACCGTACCCCGGTGTCACACATTGACAGACCCGTCCCCACCGGTACCTTACCCCGGTGTCACACAGTGACAGACCCGTCCCCACCGGTCCCGTACCCCGGTGTTACACAGTGACCGACCCGTCCCCACCGGTCCCGTACCCCGGTGTCACACAGTGACGGACCCTTCCTCACCGGTACCGTACCCCAGTGTCACACAGTGACGGACCCGTCCCCACCGGTCCCATACCCTGGTGTCACACAGTGACGGACCCGTCCCCACCGGTACCGTACCCCGGTGTCGCACAGTGACAGACCCGTCCCCACCGGTTCCGTACCCCGGTGTTATACACTGACAGACCTGTCCCCACCGGTACCGTACCCCGGTGTCACACAGTGACAGACCCGTCCCCACCGGTACCATACCCCGGTGTTACTCAGTGACAGACCCGTCCCCACCGGTACTGTACCCCGGTGTCGCACAGCGACAGACCCGTCCCCACCGGTACCGTACCCCGGTGTCACCCAGCGACAGACCCGTCCCCACCGGTACCGTACCCCGGTGTTACTCCGCGACGGACCCGTCTCCACCGGTACCATACCCCGGTGTTACTCAGTGACAGACCCGTCCCCACCGGTACTGTACCCCGGTGTCGCACAGCGACAGACCCGTCCCCACCGGTACCGTACCCCGGTGTTACACAGTGACAGACCCGTCCCCACCGGTACTGTACCCCGGTGTCACACACTGACAGACCTGTCCCCACCGGTACCGTACCCCGGTGTCGCACAGTGACAGACCCGTCCCCACCGGTACCGTACCCCGGTGTTACTGTGACAGACCCGTCCCCACCGGTACCGTACCCCGGTGTTACTGTGACAGACCCGTCCCCACCAGTACCATACCCCGGTGTTACTCAGTGACAGACCGTCCCCACCGGTACTGTACCCCGGTGTCGCACAGCGACAGACCCGTCCCCACCGGTACCGTATCCCGGTGTCGCACCGTGACAGACCCGTCCCCACAGGTACCGTATCCCGGTTCGCACCGTGACAGACCCGTCCCCACCGGTACCGTACCCCGGTGTTACACAGTGACAGACCCGTCCCCACCGGTACTGTACCCCGGTGTCACACACTGACAGACCTGTCCCCACCGGTACCGTACCCCGGTGTCGCACAGTGACAGCCCCGTCCCCACCGGTACCGTACCCCGGTGCTACACTGTGACAGACCCGTCCCCACCGGTACCGTACCCCGGTGTTACTGTGACAGACCCGTCCCCACCGGTACCGTACCCCGGTGTTATACTGTGACAGACCCGTCCCCACCGGTACCGTACCCCGGTGTCACACAGTGACAGACCCGTCCCCACCGGTACCGTACCCCGGTGTCACACAGTGACGGACCCGTCCCCACCGGTACCGTACCCCGGTGTCACACACTGACAGACCCGTCCCCACCGGTACCGTACCCCGGTGTCACACAGGACACACCCGTCCCCACCGGTACCGTACCCCGGTGTTACACAGTGACAGACCCGTCCCCACCGGTACCGTACCCCGGTGTTACACAGTGACGGACCTGTCCCCACCGGTACCGTACCCCGGTGCTACACAGTGACAGACACGGATCCGTCCCCACCGGTACCATACCCCGGTACAACACAGTGACAGACACGGACCCGTTCCCCGGTACAACACAGTGACAGACCCATCCCCACCGGTACCGTACCCCGGTGTTACACAGTGACGGACCTGTCCCCACCGGTACCGTACCCCGGTGTTACACAGTGACAGACCCGTCCCCACCGGTACCGTACCCCGGTGTCACACACTGACAGACCCGTCCCCGCCGGTACCGTACCCCGGTGTCACACACTGACAGACCCGTCCCCGCCGGTACCGTACCCCGGTGTCACACACTGACAGACCCGTCCCCACCGGTACCGTACACCGGTGTTACTGTGACAGACCCGTCCCCACCGGTACCGTACCCCGGTGTTACTGTGACAGACCCGTCCCCACCAGTACCATACCCCGGTGTTACTCAGTGACAGACCCGTCCCCACCGGTACTGTACCCCGGTGTCATACAGTGACAGACCCGTTCCCACCGGTACCGTACCCCGGTGTCACACAGAGACAGACCCGTCCCCACCGGTACCGTACCCCGGTGTCGCACAGTGACAGCCCCGTCCCCACCGGCACCGTACCCCGGTGTCGCACAGCGACAGACCCGTCCCCACCGGTACCGTATCCCGGTGTCGCACCGTGACAGACCCGTCCCCACCGGTACCGTATCCCGGTGTCGCACCGTGACAGACCCGTCCCCACCGGTACCGTATCCCGGTGTCGCACCGTGACAGACCCGTCCCCACCGGTACCGTATCCCGGTGTCGCACCGTGACAGACCCGTCCCCACCGGTACCGTATCCCGGTGTCGCACCGTGACAGACCCGTCCCCACCGGTACCGTACCCCGGTGTTACACAGTGACAGACCCGTCCCCACCGGTACTGTACCCCGGTGTCACACACTGACAGACCTGTCCCCACCGGTACCGTACCCCGGTGTCGCACAGTGACAGACCCGTCCCCACCGGTTCCGTACCCCGGTGTTATACACTGACAGACCTGTCCCCACCGGTACCGTACCCCGGTGTCACACAGTGACAGACCCGTCCCCACCGGTACCGTACCCCGGTGTCACACAGTGACAGACCCGTCCCCACCGGTACCGTACCCCGGTGCTACACAGTGACAGACACGGATCCGTCCCCACCGGTACCATACCCCGGTACAACACAGTGACAGACACGGACCCGTTCCCCGGTACAACACAGTGACAGACCCATCCCCACCGGTTCCGTACCCCGGTGTTACTGTGACAGACCCGTCCCCACCGGTACCGTACCCCGGTGTTACTGTGACAGACCCGTCCCCACCAGTACCATACCCCGGTGTTACTCAGTGACAGACCCGTCCCCACCGGTACTGTACCCCGGTGTCGCACAGCGACAGACCCGTCCCCACCGGTACCGTATCCCGGTGTCGCACCGTGACAGACCCGTCCCCACCGGTACCGTATCCCGGTGTCGCACCGTGACAGACCCGTCCCCACCGGTACCGTACCCCGGTGTTACACAGTGACAGACCCGTCCCCACCGGTACTGTACCCCGGTGTCACACACTGACAGACCTGTCCCCACCGGTACCGTACCCCGGTGTCGCACAGTGACAGCCCCGTCCCCACCGGTACCGTACCCCGGTGTTATACACTGACAGACCTGTCCCCACCGGTACCGTACCCCGGTGTCACACAGTGACAGACCCGTCCCCACCGGTACCGTACCCCGGTGTCACACAGTGACGGACCCGTCCCCACCGGTACCGTACCCCGGTGTCGCACAGTGACGGACCCGTCCCCACCGGTACCGTACCCCGGTGTCGCACAGTGACGGACCCGTCCCCACCGGTACCGTACCCCGGTGTCGCACAGTGACGGACCCGTCCCCACCGGTACCGTACCCCGGTGTCGCACAGTGACGGACCCGTCCCCACCGGTACTGTACCCCGGTGTCGCACAGTGACGGACCCGTCCCCACCGGTACCGTACCCCGGTGTCGCACAGTGACGGACCCGTCCCCACAGGTACCGTACCCCGGTGTTATACACTGACAGACCTGTCCCCACCGTTACCGTACCCCGGTGTCACACAGGACACACCCGTCCCCACCGGTACCTTACCCCGGTGTCACACAGTGACAGACCCGTCCCCGCCGGTACCGTACCCCGGTGTCACACATTGACAGACCCGTCCCCACCGGTACCTTACCCCGGTGTCACACAGTGACAGACCCGTCCCCACCGGTCCCGTACCCCGGTGTTACACAGTGACCGACCCGTCCCCACCGGTACCGTACCCCAGTGTCACACAGTGACGGACCCGTCCCCACCGGTCCCATACCCTGGTGTCACACAGTGACGGACCCGTCCCCACCGGTACCGTACCCCGGTGTCGCACAGTGACAGACCCGTCCCCACCGGTTCCGTACCCCGGTGTTATACACTGACAGACCTGTCCCCACCGGTACCGTACCCCGGTGTCACACAGTGACAGACCCGTCCCCACCGGTACCATACCCCGGTGTTACTCAGTGACAGACCCGTCCCCACCGGTACTGTACCCCGGTGTCGCACAGCGACAGACCCGTCCCCACCGGTACCGTACCCCGGTGTCACCCAGCGACAGACCCGTCCCCACCGGTACCGTACCCCGGTGTTACTCCGCGACGGACCCGTCTCCACCGGTACCATACCCCGGTGTTACTCAGTGACAGACCCGTCCCCACCGGTACTGTACCCCGGTGTCGCACAGCGACAGACCCGTCCCCACCGGTACCGTACCCCGGTGTTACACAGTGACAGACCCGTCCCCACCGGTACTGTACCCCGGTGTCACACACTGACAGACCTGTCCCCACCGGTACCGTACCCCGGTGTCGCACAGTGACAGACCCGTCCCCACCGGTACCGTACCCCGGTGTTACTGTGACAGACCCGTCCCCACCGGTACCGTACCCCGGTGTTACTGTGACAGACCCGTCCCCACCAGTACCATACCCCGGTGTTACTCAGTGACAGACCCGTCCCCACCGGTACTGTACCCCGGTGTCGCACAGCGACAGACCCGTCCCCACCGGTACCGTATCCCGGTGTCGCACCGTGACAGACCCGTCCCCACAGGTACCGTATCCCGGTGTCGCACCGTGACAGACCCGTCCCCACCGGTACCGTACCCCGGTGTTACACAGTGACAGACCCGTCCCCACCGGTACTGTACCCCGGTGTCACACACTGACAGACCTGTCCCCACCGGTACCGTACCCCGGTGTCGCACAGTGACAGCCCCGTCCCCACCGGTACCGTACCCCGGTGTTATACACTGACAGACCTGTCCCCACCGGTACCGTACCCCGGTGTCACACAGTGACAGACCCGTCCCCACCGGTACCGTACCCCGGTGTCACACAGTGACGGACCCGTCCCCACCGGTACCGTACCCCGGTGTCGCACAGTGACGGACCCGTCCCCACCGGTACCGTACCCCGGTGTCGCACAGTGACGGACCCGTCCCCACCGGTACCGTACCCCGGTGTCGCACAGTGACGTACCCGTCCCCACCGGTACCGTACCCCGGTGTCGCACAGTGACGGACCCGTCCCCACCGGTACCGTACCCCGGTGTCGCACAGTGACGGACCCGTCCCCACCGGTACCGTACCCCGGTGTCGCACAGTGACGGACCCGTCCCCACCGGTACCGTACCCCGGTGTCGCACAGTGACGGACCCGTCCCCACCGGTACCGTACCCCGGTGTCGCACAGTGACGGACCCGTCCCCACCGGTACCGTACCCCGGTGTTATACACTGACAGACCTGTCCCCACCGTTACCGTACCCCCGGTGTCACACAGGACACACCCGTCCCCACCGGTACCTTACCCCGGTGTCACACAGTGACAGACCCGTCCCCGCCGGTACTGTACCCCGGTGTCACACATTGACAGACCCGTCCCCACCGGTACCTTACCCCGGTGTCACACAGTGACAGACCCGTCCCCACCGGTCCCGTACCCCGGTGTTACACAGTGACCGACCCGTCCCCACCGGTCCCGTACCCCGGTGTCACACAGTGACGGACCCTTCCTCACCGGTACCCGTACCCCGGTGTCACACAGTGACGGACCCGTCCCCACCGGTCCCGTACCCTGGTGTCACACAGTGACGGACCCGTCCCCACCGGTACCGTACCCCGGTGTCGCACAGTGACAGACCCGTCCCCACCGGTTCCGTACCCCGGTGTTATACACTGACAGACCTGTCCCCACCGGTACCGTACCCCGGTGTCACACAGTGACAGACCCGTCCCCACCGGTACCATACCCCGGTGTTACTCAGTGACAGACCCGTCCCCACCGGTACTGTACCCCGGTGTCGCACAGCGACAGACCCGTCCCCACCGGTACCGTACCCCGGTGTCACCCAGCGACAGACCCGTCCCCACCGGTACCGTACCCCGGTGTTACTCCGCGACGGACCCGTCTCCACCGGTTCTGTATCCTGATGTTACACAGTGACAGACCTGTCAATGCTGGTACCGTACCCCGTTGTCACAGTGACAGACCCGTCCCCACCGGTGCCGTACCCCGGTGTTACACAGCGACGGACCTGTCTCCACCGGTTCTGTATCCCCATGTTACACAGTGACAGACCTGTCAATGCTGGTACCATGTCCTCGTGTCACAGAGCGAACCAGACTCGTAACCTGCGGCCATGGTGAGAGAGCTCTCTCCACCTCTTGATATATTCCTGTTCTCTATCGCAGTTGTTCAGTAAGAGACTGGTTGCAAACACTAACCAAGTGTTTTATGGTGCTGGGCAGGTTCTCTATTCGTAGTGGTGTTTTACGTTCTAAGACACGAGGACAGATTTGTGAGGTGAAGTGGCTAGTGGTTCCCAATGTTTTTTACGGCACGGACGAGCATTGTTAAGGTGTCCGTGGACCCTAGACTGGAACCCCCTGACTGGCAGGTTACAGTTGTGGCTCTTCTGAGCTGCCAGTGGAAGTGGTAGAAGTGCGTGCACTTCTGCTTGAAGCACTTTTGTGTTGGTGTACTGAAAGGATAGGTTTTGAAAGAAGTGTGCTAAATGCAAGACGGTGGATGGGTTTTCCTTGAGTAAGGTGTGAGGGAATGATTTGATGGAGACCCTCGGGGCAAGTTTCTGTTCTGAAGTTGTCCTTGTGCTGAACGAGGAAGTTGTACTGTGTGTATGTTTTTAACATTTGGAGAGATGAATGGGTAGGGAAGTTTTGGGGGGATTTTGGCCGGACACAGGCAGATTTGTAATTTTGCTATTGTCTATATATGTTGGAAGATACAGTGAAGAGTGTTTGCTTGTGTGCAGATCATCCCCTACATCAGTATGTCGAGGAGTACAAAGGGAATACAGTGCCTAATTTGGTGTAGTTTGGGTGGACAGATAAAGTGATAGCCAAGTGGAATTATTTGTCAGTGTAGAAGAACGTATATTCACAGGTGCAATGAACAGCTTACCTGCTGCAACTTCACAGGCACACAGCATCGGATTCACAATTAAATTATACAGTTTTTACAGGGAAAAGAACAAGAAGAAAACAAGAACAATTTCCACGTTAGTGCAAAGTAATCAGAGTGGTTACAGTGTCACTGTTCTGAGGTAGTGATTCGGGTTCTGCCAGTCGGTTCAAAGGGAAGTGGCTGTTCATGAAACTGACTTTCAGTTTCAGTACCTCCTGCCTGATAGGAGCTGAAGACAATGGCATGGCCCGGGGGTGGGGGGGGGGGGGGGGGGGAGAAGATCTTTGATGACGGACGCCACCTTCTTGAGGCAATACCTCCTGTAGATAAAACCGAGGATGGTTGGGATGTCCCTGTGACATATCAGTCGTCCACTACCATGATACAGAGCCAGTCAGGATGCTTTCAACGGTACATCTGTAGAAGTTTATTAAGAGTGTTTGGTAACAAGCTGAATTTCCTTAACGTCCTAAGAAATCAGTAGCAGAGGACCCTGCTTCCCTGTGATTGCATGTGTGTGCTGCTCCTAGGACTGGCATCCGAAGTGTTAATGCCCAGTAATTTAAAGCTACTGACCACATCCACTACCAATTCAGAATCGGGTTTATTATTACTGGCATATAAGATATAGGAGCAGAAGTAGGCCATTTGGCCCTTTGAGTCTGTTCCGCCATTCAATCATGGGCTGATCTAATTCTTCCAGTCATCCCCACTCCCTGCTTTCACCCCATACCCTTTGATGCCCTGGCTAATTAAGAACCAATCTATCTCTGCCTTGAATACACCCAATGACTTGGCCTCCATAGCCGCTCGTGGCAACAAATTCCACAGATTCACCACCCTCTGACTAAAGTAATTTCTCCACATCTCAGTTCTGAAAGGACGTCCTTCAATCCTGAAGTTGTGCCCTCTTGTCCTAGAATCTCCTACCATGGGAAATAACTTTGCCATATCTAATCAGTTCAGGTCTTTTAATGTTTCTACGAGAACCGCCCCCCCCCCCCCCCCCCCCCCATTGTCCATAACTCCAGGGAATATAGCCCAGGAGCTGCCAGACATTCCTCATACGGTAACCCTTTCATTCCTGGAATCATTCTGGTGAATCTTCTCTGAACCTTCTCCAATGTCAGTATATCCTTTCTAAAATAAGGAGCCCAAAACTGCACACAATACTCCAAGTGTGGTCTCATGAGTGCCTTTTAGAGCCTCAACATCACATCCCTGCTCTTATATTCTATACCTCTAGAAATGTATGCCAGCATTGCATTTGCCTTTTTCACAACCAAATCTGGAACTTAACCTTTAGGCTATCTTGCACAAAGACTCCCAAGTCCCTTTGCATATCTGCATTTTGAATTCTCTCCCCATCTAAATAAGTCTGCCTATTTATTTCTTCCACCAAAGTACATGACCAGCATTGTATTTCATTTGCCACTTCTTTGCCCATTCCCCTAAACTATCTAAGTGTCTCTGTTTCCTCAACACTACCTGCTCCTCCACCTGTCTTTGTATCATCGGCAAATTTAGCCACAAATCCATTAATACTGTAGTCCAAATCATTGAACTACATTGTAAAAAAAAAGCAGCAATCCCAACACCTCCCCTGTGGGGAGCTCCACTGGTAACCAGCAACCAACCAGAATAGGATCCCTTTATTCCCTCTCTCTCTTTTCTGCTGACCAGTCAGTGCCCCACCTCTGTAATGCCACGGGCGCTTATCTTGCTAAGCAGCCTCATGTGCGGCACCTTGTCAAAGACCTTCTGAAAATCCAAGTATACCTCATGTACTGCCTCTCCTTTGTCTACCCTGCTTGTAATTTCCTCAAAGAATTGCAGTAGGTTAGTCAGGCAGGATTTTCCTTTAAGGAAACCATGATGACTTTGGCCTGTCTTGCCATGTGCCTCCAGGTATTCCGTAATCTCATCCCTAACAATCGATTCCGACAACTTCCCAACCACTGATGTCAGGCTAACAGATCTATCGTTTCCTTTCTGCTGTCTCCCACCCTTCTTAAATAACGGAGTAACATTTGCAATTTTCCAGTCATCCGGTACAATGCCAGAATCTATCAGTTCTTGAAAGATCAGAGTTAATGCCTCTGCATTCTCTCCAGCTACTTCCTTCAGAACCCGAGGGTGCGTTCCATCAGGTCCCAATTTCTCCACCTTCAGACCATTAAGCTTCCTGAGCACCTTCTCTGTCGTAATTTTTACTGCACAAACTTCACTTCCCTGACACTGTACTGCAGATGTCTTCCACTGTGAAGACTGATGCAAAATACACATTCAGTTCCTCTTCCATCTCTGCATCTCTAATTACAATATCTCCAGCATCATTTTGCATTGGTCCTATATCTACATTTGACTCTCTTTTACCCTTTATATACTTAAAAAAGGTTTTAGTATCTTCTTTGTATTAGTCACCAGCTTCCACTTATAATTTATCTTTTCTTTCCTAATGAACTTCTTAGTTTCCTTCTGCAGGTTCTTAAAAGCTCCCCGATCCTCTATCTTCCCACTAGTTCTGGCTTCCTTGTATGTCCTCGCTTTTGCTTTTACTTTGGCGCTGACTTCACTTGTCAGCCACGGTAGTGTCCTTCTTCCCATTGAAAATTTCTTCTTACTTGGAATATATCTGTCTTGCACTTCCCTCATTTTTCACAGAAACTCCAGCCATTGCTGCTCTGCTGTCCTTCCTGCTAGTGTCCCTTTCCAGTCAACTACGGCCTGTTCCCCTCTCATGCCATTGTAATTTCCTGTATGTTGTGAAATTTATTAATTTTGTGGCAGCGATGCATAATAATAGAGAAGAACAATTCCTATAAGTATAAATAGAAATAAAGTGTGGTACTTCGTGGATTCAGAAATCAGATGGCAGAGGAGAAGGTACTCCTGCATCGTTGAGTGGGTGTCTTCTGCACTTCCTTACTGAGAAAATGGAAAGTGGTGGGGGTCCTCTTGAACTTTCCCCCAGTGTATACTGGCACATGCTTACATTCCTCCCACACCCACTTCCTGTCATCAACAATCAGCTATTTAGTTCATTGCAAGGTGATGGGAAGATGGAGTTCAGGCAGCATCTGCGGAGGGAAATTGACAGCCTCCAGCTTTCTGTGTGTTGCTCCAGGGCTACAGCATCTGCAGCCACCCCTCTTGGCAGTCTGTTAGTGCTGTCCCACCTTTCATCACAGTTGGAGAAAACAGATAGCTTTAATACATTTGGAAGGGGCACATTGACTTGTTGAGGGGGTGGTGAGGCAAGGCCGTTGGAGGGATTAAAATGGTGCAATTTCAAGACAAGGGTATGGGGGCTACATGGTGGAGCTAGCCAGTGTGGTTCAGCAGACCCAGGGTGGATGAATATACATATGTTCTGGTGCATTGGTGCCATGTTTATTTTCACCCACTTATTTGGTATGAGTGATGTTGAAGGAACTCGGTAGGTCAGGCATGGTGAAGAATAAACAGATGGCGCTTCAGGCCGAGACCCTTCATTTCACCAGGACGTGAAATGTGTCATTATTTGACACAGTATTTCACGCTTAATTATTTGATGTGGAACATGCAAAGATACGGAATTACAATGAATTTCAAATATAAATTTTAAAAAAGGAGAAACCAGGTGGAGTTCATGGACCATCTGGAAGTCTGATGGAGGGGAGGAAGCTGTTCCTATGACATTGAGTGTGTATCCTCAGGCTCTTGTACCTCTTCTCTGATAGTAATGAGAAGAGAGCATGTGAGGATCGTTAATGATGGATGCTGCCTTCTTGAGGCATCACCTTTGAAGATGTCCCTCACTGCTGGGAAAGCTTCCAAAGTAAATCTATTATCAAAGTAAAGATACAAACTAAGATTAATTTTCTTGTGGGCATATTCAAGGCCATAATAGAATAATAACCATAATAGAATCAATGATCTATCAGCTTGGGTGTTCAAACAGTGTGCCAAAGACAACAATAAGTACAGATAGATACTTTATTGATGCCAAAGAAAATTACAGTGTCACAGTAGCATTATAAGTGCTCAGATATACAAAGATTAGTGGAGAAGGAAGAAAGAATAAAAAAAATAAGTTACCACAGTCTAACAGGAGGAAGTCATCACTTCCCCAGCTATAGGTTGACTCATTATGGAGCCGAATGGCCGAGGATAAGAATGATTTCATACAGCGCTCTTTGGAGCAGTGCGGTTATCTTAGCCTATTACTAAAAGTGCCCCTCTGTTCAGCCAACGTGGCATGCAGAGGGTGAGAAATATTGTCCAGAATTGCCGTGGGGTCCTTTGTTCTACCACAGCCTCCAGTCTGTTTATTGACCCTTTTGGCATTACTGTTGTGAATGCCATTGCCTCAGCACACCACTGTATAAAAAATTGTACTGGCGACAGCGGACTGGTAGAACACGTGAAGGAGAGCCCTGCAAAGAACCTCAGTCTCCTCAGGAAGTAGAGGCGACTCTGGCCTTTCTTGTACAGAGCCACTGTGTTGGTGCTGCACTCAAGTTGCAATCTAGGTGCACCCCAGGTACTTATAGGTGCTCTCCACATCCACATCCTCACCATCAATAGTAACGGAGCAGTGCAGGCTTAGTCCTCCTAAAGTCCATCACCATCTCCTTTGTCTTACTGTTACAAAAAGAAAGAAATGATAAGTAATAAATATTGAGAATGAGATGAAGAGTCCTTGAAAGTGAGTGTGACAAGTGAAGCTGATGACTCCCACCACCCTGGACATGCCGTCTTTTCATTGTTACCTTTAGGAGCCTGAAAACACACACACTCGATGATTCAGAAACAGCTTCTTCCCTTCTGCCATCCGATTTCTGAATGGGCATTGAACCCATGGACACTACCTCACTTCTATATTGTTCCTATTTTTTAACTAGTTATTTAATTTTACTAATACATATATTTACTATAATTCTGTTTTTTCCCTCTATCGTTATGCATTGCTATGAACTGTTGCTGCAAATATGACATTTCATGACATATGCCAGTGATATTAATCCGAATTGTAGTGGAGAGGTCAGGAGCCTGACGGTTGAGGGTTAGTAACTGTTCCTGAACCTGGTGGTGTGGAGTCTCCTGTACCATCTTCCTAATGGCAGCAGTGAGAAGAGAGCATGTCTTGGGTATTGGGGGTCTCTGATGATAGGTGCTGCTTTACTGCGACAAAGCTTCCTGCTCAGTGGTGGAGGGGGGCTTTACCCATGATGGACTGGGCCGTATCCACTACTTTTTGTAGGATTTTCTGTTCAAGGGCATTGGTGTTTCAATACCTGGCTGTGATGAAGCCAGTCAGTATACTCTACGTGTGCCTGAGACGGAGCTGACTGACCCTGCAACCCTCTGCAGCCTCTTGTGATGCAGCCAGTCAGAGTGGGCTCCAGTTGCTTTAGCCTGTATCAGTCTCATATACTATAAAGCAGTGGGGAGGTGTGGTCAGACATGCTACATTCTGATCCCGGAATATGTGCCAGCAAAGGATTCGGGACAAACATTCCCAGTGTGCAAAAGTTAACCTTGTGGGAGACCCCCTCTGACTTTCCTGGAGCAGCACTTGTCCTTGCTATCGTCCCTTGGTCCTAACATGGCGACCAGCTTGTCAGGGTAAATGATGACCCACTCAGGACTGAGACAGCAACACCATACAGGAGGCTGTTCATGTTCTCAGTATAATTTATTTACCTTTTTTTTGTATTTTCAGTCTATCATCTTTTGCCTATTATCAATCTTTGTACGTAGTTTTTCATTGATTCTCTAGAATTTCTTTGTTCTACTGTGAATGCCTGCAAGAAAATGAATCTCGGTCATATGTACATGTTTTGATAATGAGTTTACCTAAACTGAGAATCTACCCCAGAGGTCGGGGTTGTCCGTTCCTTGTGCATTTAGGGCACGGATTGACAGGTTTTCTTTCATGTTAAGTGGGTCTAGTGTGATTGGGAGGTGCATAGAAGGGGAATGAGGGAAGAGAAGAGGGAGGAATCAGGAAGGGAGTGGAAGTTGAGGAGATGGTAGAGGAGCTGGGAGTGAGGAAGAGGGAGGGAACCGAATCAAACTCTCAGAAGTTGCAGGGCTCGTGTGGCTCTGAAGCAGGTTGTGCTCACATTGAGCTGTCTCCAAGCTTTTATCTTGGACTCACAGGGCCATTAAACCCCTTGAATCTACACTTTTCACCCATCAGTCTCCATCATCTACTCTGTGTTGTCCTCACCATCGGATCCATTCTGTAGACCTACACCAGTTCGAAAGTTCTTCTCCTCCACCTTCCTCGTGGCTATCTGAATGAGAGCCAGTAAATCTCTCAACTTTCACCGCTCGCTCTGAACTTGAGTAGTTATAAACAGACCGTACTCGAGCAGATGCACACCTGGGACTTGAGCTTCAGGATGCAAGGGACTTCATCAATGCATATGAGGAAGGGGACCTTGCACCAAGCACCTGAAAGTCATAGGTTCCTTAGCCAATCTGCGCTCTGACACTGTCATCGTAGGCCGCTTTGCTTACCAGGGAGTGGGGAGAGAACCAACATGTTGGTTCATTATTGTCCAAAGATATAGTGAGAAGATCACCTCGCGTTGATCATGTGGATCAAATCATCCAGTGCATTGAGGAACAACAAGGTACAGCAATAATAATGCAGAATAAAATGTAACAGCTACAGAGAAAGTGCAGTGCTGGTAAAACAAAGGGCAAGGTTATAACAAAGTAGGTTGTGAGGTCAAGGGTCCATCTTAAAGTACTATTTGGAGTACCATTTAACAGTGGGATAGAATCTGTCCTTGATCCTGATGGTATGTGCTTTTAGGCTGTGTATCCTCAGCCTAATGAGGAGAAGAGAGAATGTCCAGGGTGGGTGGGGGTCTTTGATTATATTGGTTGTAGCGGGAAGTGTAGACAGAGTCCATGGAGGGGTGGCTGGTTTCTGTGATGTCCACAACTCTCTGTATTTTCTTGTCACGGGCAGAACAGGTGCCATACTGAGCCGTTATGCTTCCAGACAGATATGAGATTCTGCAAATCCAGGGCAGCGTACACAGAGTGCTGGAGGAAGTCAGCATCTATGGAGGGGAATAAATAGTTGACATTGTGGGCTGAGGCCCTTCATCAGGACCAGCATTTACCATGTGACGTGTTCATATAGGATGCTTTCTGTGGTGCACTGTGCACCTGGGGAAATGAACATTGAAGATGAGCGTTTTAAAACCGTGGCTGAGAGCTGGTTGTTCAGCAAGAGTCAGGGCGATGAGTAAGAATGCAGGGAGAGCTTTGGATTAGAACATGTATAGCCAAGGTGCAAGAGGGCATTAGAATGGAAGCGTACCTTTGCAAGTTGGAGTTCCTGGCAACACAGGTAAACGTGATGGTGCAGAAGGGGTTTTGCATTCTTGTTTTCATTAGTCAGTATATAGACTCAGGACTTGGGATGTCGTGTCACAGCTATGCAAGACTTTGCCACTTCTGGAAATCCGGGTGCAATTCTGGTCCCCCCTGTATAGGAAGGATGCATTAAAGTGGATGCACGAGAATGTTACTGGGGGAGAGCTGGGGTTATAAGGAGACTGGATAGCCCCCCCACCCTGGAGTGTAGGAGTCTGAGGGGTGACCTCGTAGAGGTTAATAAATACAAGGTTCTGCGGATGCACAGAACCAGAGTCACATGTTCTGTGGAAAAGAGTGAACAGTTGACGTTTTGGCCAAGACCACTAACCAAGTCCTGATGAAGGTTCTCAGCTTGAAACATCAACTGTTTAATTCCTCTCCATGACCTCCTGAGTTCCTCCAGCATTGCGTGCACGGAGATTTATGAATTCATGTGGAGCATTGAAAACATTGAGTCTTGTCCTCAGGGTGGGGGGGGGGGGAGGTTCAAAACTAGTGGGCATGGGTTTAAAGTAGGGGTAGAGACTTGTAAAACAGGCCTGGGGGGCAAGTTCTTCAGCTAGAGCAGGGGTTCCTTACCTGTTTTATGTCATGGAACCCTATTGTGAACCCCAGGTTGGGTACCCCTGATAATGAGGTAGAGGAATAAAGTAAATAGAACATTTAAAAGGCACTTAGATGCATGTGGGCAGAAAACATTTAGAGAGATACAGGCCAAATGCAATAAACAGAGCAGGCTCTTGTAGCCAACTTGCTTGGCACAGACGAGTTGAGCCAAAAAGTCTGTTTTCAGTGCTGTGTAACTCTTTAGAAACTTACCTTGCTGCTCCAGAAAACCAATTTGATTTTTGAAAAATTGGTAAATAAAGAGCTTGACTTGCTTTGTGTATACTCTCTCTGTTGGTGTTTCATTATGAGCACTTTGTCGTAAACCATTGTCAATAATTTAAAAAATTACGGCAATATGATGGGGAGTTCAGCCCACGGGTGACCATAACATTGGTGAATAGATCCCGGCTGTGTGTTGCTGAATGTTAACTGGACCAACTTTCAGATGCACAGTAAACTCCATATGATCCGCATTGAGATTCTTACAAGAATATGCACTCATACCCAGTGGCCACTGGATGTATATCCGTGGTCTCCTGCTGTTGTAGCCCATGCACTTCAGGATTCAATGTGCTTTGTGTTCAAAGATGCTCTTCTGTAATGTGTGGTTATTGAGTTACTGTTGCCTTCCTGTCAGCTTGAACCAGTCTGACCATTCTCTTCTGACCTCTCATTTCCACCCACAGAATTTCTGCTCACTGGGTGTTTTTTTTCTCCCCCACCATTCTCTGTAAACTCAATACTGTTGTGTGTGAAAATCCCAAGAGACCATCAGTTGAGATACTCAAACCGCCCCATCTGGCACCAGCAGTCATTTCCCGATCAGTCACTTTGATCACGTTTCCCCCCCCCCCCCCGTACTGAATGACAGCTGAACCTCTTGACCATGTCTGCATGCTTTGATGCATTGAATTTTTGCAACGTGATTGGCAGATGAGCTATTTGTATGAGCACACAGGTGTACTGGTGTACCCAATAAAGTGGCCACTGAGTGAGTGTGTGTGTTCTGTGCGAACTTCATCACTGACAGAACTGGTTAATTATTGTCACGTGTGCCGAGGTGGTGAAAAGCTTCTCTTTCATACTGTTCAGACAGATTGATTCCTTACACAGTACATTGATGTAGAACAAGGTAAAACATGAACAGAATGCAGAATAAAGGGTAACAGTTTCAGGGAAAGTTGCAGTGCAGGCAAACAGTAAGGTGCAAGTCATAACGAGGTAGATCATGAGGTCAAGAGCCCAATTTATCGTACTGGGCAACTTCATTAATGGTCTGGGGTAGAGCTGACCTTCAGCTTGGTGATCCGTGCTTTCTGGCTTTTGTACCTTCTGCCCGATGAGAGGGGGAGAAGAGACAATGTCCACGGTGGAGTCTTATCATTTCCTTTCCAAACCTTCCGGTCCTTTTCCTGTAATGATGAAGGACAAATCCCAGCCTGTGTGTGGAGTGCACTGAACCCACAGAGGTCAGGCAGCAGGTGTCTTTTGCCATTTATCACCAACGAGCTTCCCATTTGCACACCACCCCGAGAGTGAATTGATTTATTATTCACCTGTAACCCATATATTGTGTTAAGTTCTGGTCTCTGTGAGGTAATGTTACAGCTCTTGTGTGGAGGAGTGGACTGTTGTGCTGGTGTTCTTGTTGTGTTTTGTGTGTGGGAGGGGGATTTGGGGGTCAATGTTGTGTTTTGTGTGTGGGAGGGGGATTTGGGGGTCAATGTTGTGTTTTGTGTGTGGGAGGGGGATTTGTGGGTCAATGTTGCGTTTTGTGTGTGGGAGGGGGATTTGGGGGTCAATGTTGCGTTTTGTGTGTGGGAGGGGGATTTGGGGGTCGATGTTGTGTTTTGTGTGTGGGAGGGGGATTTGGGGGTCGATGTTGTGTTTTGTGTGTGGGAGGGGGATTTGGGGGTCGATGTTGTTTTGTGTGTGGGAGGGGGATTTGGGGGTTGATGTTCTTGTGTTTTGTGTGTGGGGGGGATTTGGGGGTCGATGTTGTGTTTTGTGTGTGGGGGGGATTTGGGGGTCGATGTTGTGTTTTGTGTGTGGGAGGGGGATTTGGGGGTCGATGTTGTGTTTTGTGTGTGGGAGGGGGATTTGGGGGTCGATGTTGTGTTTTGTGTGTGGGAGGAGGATTTGGGGGTCGATGTTCTTGTGTTTTGTGTGTGGGGGGGGATTCGGGGGTCAATGTTGTGTTTTGTGTGTGGGAGGGGGATTTGGGGGTCGATGTTGTGTTTTGTGTGTGGGAGGGGGATTTGGGGGTCGATGTTGTGTTTTGTGTGTGGGAGGGGGATTTGGGGGTCGATGTGTTTTGTGTGTGGGAGGAGGATTTGGGGGTCGATGTTCTTGTGTTTTGTGTGTGGGGGGGATTCGGGGGTCAATGTTGTGTTTTGTGTGTGGGAGGGAGATTTGGGGGTCGATGTTCTTGTTGCACAGTTGCACTGGTTTCAATAGGTACATTTAAAGTCAGAGAAATGTGTACAATATACATCTTGAAACGCTTTTTCTTCACAAACATCCACAAAAACAGAGGAGTGCCCCAAGGAATGAATGACAGTCAAACATTAGAACTCCAAAGCAACTCCCCCCCCCCCACGCACAAGCAGCAGCAAGGTGTTGCCCCTCCCCAACCAGCAAAAAACAACAGCACCCCCCCCCCACCGAGCACCCAAACTTACAGCAGAGCATCAGTAATGACACGGACTTGCAGTACCGCAAAGTCTACTTATTCACCTGGCATTTGACATACTATGGGCTCTCTCTCCTTAATAAGGGAATAAGAGATGTTTCACAGCGAGGGGAGTCGTAACAAAACAACTGGCTGGTTTCAGAATCAGGTTTATTATCACCAGCATCTGACGAGAAATTTGTCAGCAGCAGTTCAATGCAATACATAATCTAGCAGAGAAGAGAAATGATAAATAAACAAGTCAATTACATATATTGAATAGATTAAAAAATTGCAAAACAGCAATACTGTATATTTATAGAAAAAAAAGAAAAGTGACGTAGTGTCCAAGGGTTCAACGTCCATTTAGGAATCGGATGGCAGAGGGGAAGAAGCTGTTCCTGAATCGCTGAGTGTGTGCCTTCAGGCTTCTGTACCTCCTCCCTGATGGCAACAGTGAGAAAAGGGCACGCCCTGGGTGTGGAGGTCCTTAATAATGGAAGCTGCCTTTCTGAGACACTGCTCCCTAAAGATGTCCTGGGTACATTGTAGGCTAGTGCCCAAGATGGAGCTAACTAGATTCCTGCAGCTTCTTTTGGTCATGTGCAGTAGGCCCTCCATACCAGGCAGTGACGCAGACGGTCAGAATGCTCTCCATGGTACAACTATATAAGGTTTTGGAGTATATTTGTTGACGTGCCAAATCTCCTCAAATTCCTAATAAAGAATAGTCGCTGTCTTGCCTTCTTTATAACTGCATCGATATGTTGGGACCAGGTTAGATCCTCAGAGACCTTGACACCCAGGAACTTGAAGCTGCTTACTCGCTCCACTTCTGATCCCTCTATACTTATGGCGTTAAAAGTCTGTTGTGTCGCTTTATCTGAGCTCTGTGCATCTGGGCACACAGTCAGCAGCAGGCCCACTGCTTCCGATCTTCCTTGTTCTCCCGCAGCGGCACCAGCCTGTCTCCTGGGCCGCATCCTTGGGATATCGAAAAGCGGCCAATCACGAGGCCCTGAGAGCGAGTCCCATTCCTGCGAAGAACCCTGAAAGATGGAAAAAAAGAGATAGCAAAGATAGCAATAGAGCTGTTTCTGAAGATGCAAACAAAGGAGACGGCTTTTAGTGCCATCATCACTCAGCTCTAACTCTTCCAGTCCCAAGTTGGAGCAGTCTTTCATTGATTGAAGAAACCCATGCAGTCAGGGTGAACGTACAAACTCCATGCAGGCAGCGGCAGGTAGTTAAAGAGTTGTGCTGACCAATGCACTACCATGCCACCTCTGAGTGTGCTAGGACTAGGCCTTCGAGCGAGCTACACGATAAGAGGTATAGGCAGAGTCGACAGCCAGAGCGGGAATGCCTAATTCCAGTTTTAAACCGTTTGAGGTGACTGGAGGGGGAGAACAGAGTAGGTTATGCAGGAGAGATTAGATATTTTGGTTGTGGAGTAGGGTAAGAGGCTGGTACAACATTCTGTATTCTACAGCCTCACGGAGGCAGGCCATTCACCGTGTCTGCTAACCATTGAGCGTCCATCTCCACTAATCCCGCTCTCACTTGCTTCTCCATTCACCAACCTCCCCCCGGCTGCTCAGTGGGACGCTGTCCACACCAGGGGCAGTTTATATTAAAATACCAACAGGCACATCCTCGGCATTTCAGAGCTCCAGGGAGGAGCTAACAGTGTCACGCGGGGAAGATGTCGACAGCACACCAACTCTGTCTGCAGTCAGGATCAAACAGGGCCGTGAGCCAGCAAGCATCACAGACTGCTGTGTGCAGTCTGTGTTCTTTCCTCATTACCTGGACTGCGTTCAGGAACGAATTGTGCTGCAGCATGCACTGTCACTAGGACTGCAGAGGTTCAGGAGGGTCGCTTGTCCTCCCGCTCCAACAACACACCCAACATTAACATTATTATCCAAGTACATGCATGTCACCATATACAACTGAGGAATTTAAGGGAATATCAAGTTAAGAAAGTTCAAAGAATATTGGTTTTCCTAGAGTAACCCCAGACAACAGAACTGAGAAATGACACTGGGGTACGGGCCTGTCACTGTATAACACCAGGGTACGGTACCGGTGGGGACGGGCCTGTCACTGTATAACACCAGGGTACGGTACCGGTGGGGTACGGGTCTGTCACTGTATAACACCAGGGTACGGTACCGGTGGGGACGGACCTGTCACTGTATAACACGGGTCAGCAACCTTTTCGCCTCTGTGGGCTGGATCGCGTGTTAATGAGCGGACGGTGGGCCAGAATTATGCCATAAAAAAACTTGAAATAATGGAAATATCCATTTAAATACATCTAGTTATGTTTTGCCTCAAGGAATAACGCATGCTAGAAAATAATTTGTGCTTAACCAAGGATGCCAATTAGTAATCAAAGAACTCAGTTTAGTTGCAATTTATTTCAATCAAGGCATCTTTTGAATCTATTAAAAGGACACAAAGAATCTTTAAGCAACGAACATGATGCATTGATTGGTGGTAAATTATAATAAAAAAGAAAATTTTAATGCAAACAGTCGATAAATCAATGTGAAACTTGATGCTGTTTGTTGCTTGAAAGCTTCTCAATATTGAGAATATTGGTGTCAGACTTGTAGATGCCAAGAGCAAGACATTATCCAGATGGGCATCAGTCAATCTTGTTCTCAAATAGTTCTTGGTGTTCTTCATTTTTGAAAATAATTGCTGACATAGATAAGTGCTGCCAAACAATTATGCCATCTTTTTTGCATGGTCCACTAAGTTAGGATACTTCCCACAGATGAATATATTTTCTATAGAAGTCGAGCACTGACATTTCTTCAGAATGAAATTTCAATCTCAATATGTCCTCACACTGCATCTCAATCAATTCCATGTGAAGAACTTCTGATGCAGTGTCCACTTCCACATCAAATGGAGTAGCAAACAGCTTGAACTAATTTGCCTGCAGGTGAAAATCAGCAAAACGAGATGAAAACTCTTTTCTCAATTCTTGGACCATACTTACAAAAATGCCTGGATCTTGTGCTTTACTTTTTTGAAAGGTGGGAAAATGTGCACAATTTCCTTTTTGAGGCTGGTACTCCCACAATTTCTAACATCTGCTGACATTTCTTCAACTCTTCGTGTGATTGTTCCTGCTGACAGGCTGATAGATGCAAATAAAGATTTCTTTTCAGGACAAACAATATCCACCACTGCCAGTAAATATTCTTTGACAAACTCTCCATCTGCAAAAGGCTTCATCTTTTCTGCAATATGTTTTGAGACTTCGTAGCTGGCACGGGTATTTCCTTCATTTTCACTGCTTTTCTTGGCAAAAGATGATGGTTTGTTTTCTGAAACTAGCCTTCATTCACTCAAATTCATCTTTCCTTGCTTCCCCAGTAAACTTGTTAAAATTTCCACTATGGCGGATCTCGTAATGTTCCTGATATTTGCCACTTTCTTCACAGCAACATTTTCTATGCAAATGAGACAAACTGGTTTCCCAGCTTGCTCGATGAAGAAGTAATCTCGTGTCCAAGAGTCTTGGAAATTTCGGCACTCAGCGTCTACCTTCCTGCGATTTGCATTCATTGCCATTGGAATTTCTTTCTTCGATTTTATTCCGAAACGCGAGTTATTCAACAAGTATCGTAGCACATGTAAATATCTGGATATTTAACATGGATTTCTTGTTAAAACACAGTGACGCTGTTTCTGTTTACTAATTTGAACGATCCCATCTGAAAACCTGCACATGCACGGAGAGTATCTAATACATATTAATAAGGTAGTTTGCCTTCCCGTCATTCATATATACCAGTGTTTGGTTTGGAACAAAACGGAACCTGGGGTCAGTGTAACAAGACAACTTTCATGTCCATCAGTGTGGTCACGTGAAACATTCAGTATAAGGAAAAATTGCTCGCAGGCCAGATAAGCATAGTATCCCAATATTTGCTCGCGGGCTGGTCAAAATACCTTCATGGGCCGTAGGTTGCCTACCCCTGGTACAGTACCGGCAGGGACGGGTTCTGTCACTATAGCACCGGGGGTCCAGTACCGGTGGGGATGGGTCCGTCACTCTGTAACACTGGGGTATGGTACCGGTGGGGACGGGTCTGTTGCTGTGTAACACCGGGGTACGGTACCGGCGGGGATGGGTCTGTCGCTCTGTAACACTGGGGTACGGTAGTGGTGGGGAAGGGTCTGTCACTGTATAACAGCGGGGTACGGTACCGGCGGGGACGGGTCTGTTGCTGTGTAACACCGGGGTACTGTAGTGGTGGGGAAGGGTCTGTCACTGTATAACACCGGGGTACAGTACCGGCAGGGACGGGTCTCACTGTGTAACACCAGGGTACGGTACTGAGCCCTTTCAGTCTCTGTAACGTAATTGTGTTTATAACGATAGAGATAAGAGGAATTGGCTGTCATCTTTTGTGGAAAATCAGGTTTGTTTCCACCTTTACAAGCCCTCTCTATACTATCCCCTCCGCTTTCCCCATTTCACCCCACAGTTGTCTTTCTCAAGTTCACCGAGGTAATTTGTGCTTGTTTCCTGGTTCAGACATTGAGCCGGCATTTACCGGTTGAGTTTTGGGTGGGTGTAGTTTGTTGTTACTCTGCTATGCACAGGGTGGGCCTGTCAGTTATGGTGACTTTATCTATTTTGCAGGAAAGCAGCGAGGAAGACAGCTGTTGCACACCAAAGTTCTTGAGTACACCATCTGTGGGCGAGAGATGGAGTATGACAAACGGTAATTTATTAAACTCAACTGACCATCCCCTTCCCTCCCCTTATGGGCCAGCTCTAATGGTATTCTACAGTCAAACTCCAATAACCTGTTGTTAAACTCGTACTAAATCCCATAGGTGAAGCATCTGGCTGTCCTCCCTCACTGCGTATCTGGGCCCAGCTACTTGTGATGTTCAGTGCACTCTCTAACTTGCAGGGTATCTGCCTGATACCCTCCCTCTGAACATTGTCTCTCAGTTCCCAGACCCCACTTTCCCTTAATCTGACTGGGTACCAGGTCCCGCGATTCCTTTAATTGCACTAGAAACTAGGCCCCACCTTCCCTTTAATCTCAGCGGGGACCAGACACTGCAATCCCTTTAATCCCACCGGGGACCAGGCCCTGCGATCCATTATGTTACGTATTCAGGCAACAATAAATATATATGAGTTAGGCAAGGGTTTTCATAGCAAATAACACTTTTATTAAACACTGAAAACCAACCCCCCAAAAGTAAACAAACATCAGCTCAACAGGAATTCAGCTGCTGTGCGGCAGACTCACAGTTCTTAATAGCGTTGCAATTCAAACAGTTCTTAAAGCGGTATTGAAAAAAAAACAGTTCTTTAAAGCGGTATGCCGAAAATTCAAAAGCTCACAGTCCTTTTAAAAGGAGAGACTTTTTAAAGAGATTTAAATTCTCTTCCACGTCGATGTCCTTCGATTCCCCGGCGTCGAACTTTCCCACGAAGAATTTTATGAAATATAACGGCTTAAAGGCACTAACCTCTTCTCCCACACTCTGTCCTCAATCTCCCGCTATCCCAGCGGAGATTAACACGAGAACAGTCAACGAAATCCTTCCGAATGAGGATCAAATAAGGTCGTAACCAATCCACCGTCGAAAATCGATTCTCCTCAATTTTTATCTTCCAAACTTTTATCTTCACTCTCCACAGTAAAGAGACTGTTGGCGATGACCTTTTAAACTTTAGGCATTATATAAAACTTCATTTTTAACTAAACTGCGTCATCACATTAAATCACGCAGGGACATGAAGTCATCTTGGCAAATCCCGCCACGAACTGCCCCACCTGACAGGGTGGGTCTTCCTTTTATACCCTGTGTAAAAAAAAACCTGTCACATGACCTCTACTGGCGGGAAAATGACATCACTCCACCATCACAAGACCATTACCTCATGTCCAGTATAACTTCAACCCCAGTCACGTGTCACGGGTACGTAACACTTTAAACTCGCCAGGGACCAGATCCTGTGATTTCTTTAATCTCAGCGGGGACTAGGCCCAGCAGTTCCTTTAAGCTCACTGGGGACTAGATCGTGCGATCCCTTTAACCTCACTGGGGACCAGATCCTGAGATTCCTTTAATTTCGTTGGGGTCCAGGCCCTGTGACCAGGTACCCCTGGTTTCTCTGCCACTTTCACTGGACCCCTAATTCCCTTGCTTCCTTTAAGCTCCCCGGGACCTCGGCTCTCGGCAATCCCTTCATTTTTGCGGTTGTGTCCGTGTGTGAACAGTTAGTCTCCACCTCATACTGTCGATAAGAGAAAGGCTAGTAACCTGCCGTGCTTCCCCGTCTCTTCCTGCAGCTCCAGCCGCAGTGAGCGGATGGGACGCTACGGGAGCGACCGGTGCAAGGACGACCCCCGAGAATCCCGTGATAGGCGGGATCATGACTACAGGGACATGGACTACCGGTCCTACGACCCGGACTATGAGTGCGACACTGGCAAGGACTACGGCCAGCAGGACAGCTGGGGCTACGACCAGTCTGAGGTACGCTTCCGCGCTGGGGGTGGGGTCCTCACTTGGTTTTTTTTATACAAGGGGGCTGGCATCCACGCTGCAGCTGTAATGGACGTGAGGTAGGTGGATTTGCAGAAGGTGGTTTACAGGCCGGAAGACAGCGAGTTACTGCGCTGACAGTTCACACGGCCGCAGGCTCTTGGTGCCGGAGATCCATGGGAGAGGGTCGGTACATTAACTGGCTGTTGTGAATAGTCCCACAGCGTGAAGGAGGGGTGGAGTGGCTGGCAACGTTGTGTGGAAGTGACTAATACAAGGGAGCATCAGTTTAAGGTACCACCTGTTCCACTGCTGTTGTTTCGGGTAGCGTTGAAGGTTTTCTTCATTGCCTGTTCTGTAACAATTTCCTTTTACTGGTTAAGGTTGTTGGCCCTTAGCTGAACTCCCAAACTTGGAGGACTGGTGGACCACTTAGTCTGGCCTCTACCCTTTGACCTTTTTGATTTGGGTGACCCTACCCTGAGTCAAAACATAAAGCTCTGACTCCAGCCACCACAGCTCTCTGGGTCATTGAGGCAAACAAACCTCCAAACCATGATAATTTTAATAATTTTAAGGTGATTGGAAGAAAATATAGAGGGGATGTCAGAGGTAGTTTTTAAATTTTTGTACAGAGTGCTTACTGCACTAACAGAGGTAGTGGTGGTGGAATAAATACATCATAGCAAGGGTTCCCAACCTTAGATTCATAGACCCCAAGGGGGTCTGTGGGCCCCAGGTTGGGAGCACCTGCATTATGAACATCTGAGACTCCTAGATGGACGTGTGGATGGAAGAAAAGTTGAGGGGCCGTGTAGGGAGACTGGTTACATTGATCTTGGAGTAGGTTAAAAGGGCAGCACAAAAATGTGGGCCAAAGGATGTATATTGTCCTATGCGTGTTCTGTGGAGTAACGTGGGGTGATGTGATCTGAGAATAAGATCAAGGTGCACGGAGCAGTTCACTCTCAAGTAAAGTCTGGGTGTGTGCCTCCTGCAGTGGAAAGTACTAGGAGAGACACATGACTGAAGTACATAAAACTTGAGAAGGATATAATGTGGACTGCAGTAAACATTCTCTCTTATCATCATCATTATGTTGTATGACATGGGTGATCATGGTCTTTCCATGACTATGATTGTTCTTGGCAAATTTTTCTGTTGAAGTGGTTTGCCATTATCTATACAGAGATTGTTTGCCTGGCGTCAGTGGTCGCATAACTAGGACTTGTGATATATACCAGCTGCTCATGTGACCCTCCACCACCTGCTCCCATGGCTTCACAGTGTCCTTGACTCGGGGGGAGGGGTACTACACTATGTTCAATGGTGACTGGCAGGCAAGAGAAAGGAAGGAACGCTTACACCTCCTTTGGTAGAGACGTATCTCCACCCCCTCCCTAATAAAAGATTTGGATAAAACGCAAGGACTAAGTTTTAGGGTGGTTAGCTGAAATGAGATTTAAATAGCAAACACGAGGAAATCTGCAGAGGCTGGAAATTCAACAAAATGCTGGTGGAACACAGCAGGCCAGGCAGCATCTATAGGGAGAAGCACTGTCGCCGTTTCAGGCCAAGATGTCAGCAGTGCTTCTCCCTATAGATGCTGCCTGGCCTGCTGTGTTCCACCAGCATTTTCTGTGTGTTGGTTGAAATGAGATTTAGACAGGATCTGAGGGGGTGACCACCTTGGTATTGGTTTATTATTGTCACAGTCTTAAATACTGTTCAAATCATTACACAGTGCATGGAGGTAGAACAAGGTAGAGCAGTAAAAACATAGAATAAAGTGTAATGTACAAAAGGTCATTCAGAATCTTATAAAAGCAGGGTAGAAGCTGTCCTTGAGCCTGGTGACAGTAATTTCAGGCTTTTGTAAGTTCTGCCCGATGGGAGAGGAGAGAAGACAGAATGTCTGGAGTGGGTGAGGTCTTTGATTATACTGGCTACTTTCCTGAGGTAGCGAGAAGTCTAGACAGTCCACAGAGGGGAGGCTAGATCTGTGATGTGCTGAGCTGTGTCCATAACTCCGCAGTTTCTTGCGGTCTCAAACAGAGCAGTTGCTGTACTAAGTCCCGTTGAATGCTTTCTATGGTGCATCAATAAAAATTGATATGGCTGAAGATTGACATGCTAGATTTCTTTAGCTTCCTCTGGAAATGGAGGCGCTGGTGACCTTTCTTTTCTGTCGCATCTACATGGTTGGACATGGAAAGTCTATTGGTGATGTTGATACCTAGGAACTCGAAGCTCAACACCGTTGCTGTAGAAAGGAGCATGAATAATCACTGCCTCCGCCCCAACACCCTTTGAAGTGAATGACATTGCAATGTCTGTTAGCTTGTGTTACGGCAGCATAAATCAAAGCCGTCGTTGTTGAATCACAGGGTATCAGAGAATTCCTTTTGTGTTTGGCTTGAACTGGTTGGGCCACAGTTGGAGCCAGTTATTTGCTATTGTGTTTCACTTTTATTTGTTTGAGCAACTGATAAAACAGTGTAAACAAAAGATTTGCTTCCCCTTCTTGCTTTCTGAAGAACCTGGACTACAACATCTCCAGGTCTAACACTTGCCTCTCTGCCTTCTTGCCAGCCCATTGACTCCCGCTCTTCTCCTTGGCCACTGCAGTTCTCAGCCTCTCACTGTGTTGTGTCTGACTCCCCCCACTTTCTGTAGGATTACAGAGAGGACGGTGACAGTTACAGAAACTACGACAACCCTGAAGATGCCTTCAGCTTCCCAGGGGACGGAGATTACAGAGACCAAGACTATCGGAATGAGACGGGCGAGGAGAAGGCCAGCAGGATCATCATGCTGCGGATGCTGCCCCCCTCCGCCACCGAGAACGACGTACGTGAGAGAGCGAGGGATGCATGTGGGACGGGGTTCCGAAATTTTGATGCTATGGACCCTTACCAATAACTCTGTAGACCCCGGCCTGCAGGTTGTGCTGTGAGAAGGGTTTGGCAGCACTGAGAGAAGGAAATTGCAGGAAATATGGTAGCTTTCACAGTAAAATGGACGAGGAGGTTTCCAGTCAGTGTTCAGAAGTGACACTTGTTTTTAAAAAAAAAACAGTCATATTATCTAGTCACGGCCGTTTTGTTATTTAACAGACACTCAGTGGCCACTTTATTAGATCGAGGAGAGGAAACTGGTGTAATCTGCTGCTGCTATAGCCCATCCATTACGAGGTTTGATGTGTTGTGTGTTCAGAGATGCTCTTCTGCACTGTTGTAACACATGGTTATTTGCCACCTTCCTGTCAGCTTGAACCAGTTTGACCATTCCCCTCTGACCTCCCTCATTAACAAGGCATTTTCAGCCACAGAACTGCCACTTATTGATGTTTTTTGTTTGTCGCACCATTCTGTGTAAACTCTAGAGCAGGGGCTCCCAGCCCTTGTATGCCGTGGACCAATACCATTAACCAAGGGACCCCAGTTTGGGAACCTCTGCTGTAGAGACTATTGTGTGTGAGAATCCCAGGAGATAAGCAGTTTCCGAGATCCTCAACAGATGTTCCACATTCAGTGTCACTGAGATCACGTTTCTTCACCCATTCTGATGTTTGGTCTGAACAGCAGCTGAAGTTTTGACCATGTCTGCATGCTTTCCTGCATTGAGTTGCTACCACATGATTGGCTGATGAGATATTTGTGTTAATGAGCCAGTATACCTAATAAAGTGGCCACTGAGTGTAAAACAGCGCAGTAACAGGTCCTATGGCCCAGGATTTCTGAATGACACTGAATTAAGTTAAATCTCAAAATCCCTTCATTACTTGCATTTGCAAGTGTCTTTCCACTAGCTTCTTGGTCCCCTCCGTCTGTGTCCCATCACCATCCCGGGCACCCTCCACTCTCTCAAAGGCGAAATAAAAGGCAGCTTGCCATGCACATCCCCTGTAAACTTTGCTCACTCGCCTTAAATGCCTGTCCTCTGATACCTGACATTTTGACTCTGGGTGAAAAATTGTGAACAGCTTCCCCATCTCTGCTTCTCATGATGTTATAAACCCTTGTCGGCTGGCTCATCAGCTTTTTGCCATTCAGGAGAAAGCAACCCAAGTTTGTCCAGCCTCTCCACTCCAGGCCACATCCTGGTGAAGCCTCCTCACTATCCCTGTAATGGGTGAGCAGAAGTGTGCACAGTGCCCCAGATGCCCCACACTTGCAATGTGACATCCCGCCCTTCAACTGGACACCTCGACCGACGATCTTCCCGTGTGGCCCTTGTGGGCATTCTTCCCAGGTGAAGCCCGGCAGACTGAGCCAGAGGGGACAAACACACAGGGATTCTAGTTCTTTTAAATGTGGACATACATTGTAGAGCAGGTCCTTCTGGCCCAGTGAGCAGCACGTCCAACAACCCTAGCCGAATCAGGGGGATAATTTACAATGACCCATTGACTTACTGACCGTTTGTGGGAGGAAACTGTAGTATCTGGAGAAGACCTACACGATCATGGGGAAAGACATACAGACTCCTTACAGATGGTGCTGGTATTGAACTCTGGTCCGTCCTGAGCTTACTGCTACAGTACCTGGGCCACCGTATTTCCTTATCCTACTCTCATTTTCAACCTGCACACTTACAACGATGCCAAGTTGCAACGTTCTTACCCCGGTTTTGGCTGGGCATCAGTGGTCACAAGTTGGGTTGTGGGGAGTGGGGTGGTGAGGGGTGGTTAGTGAGGCTTTGTAGAAACTCCACCAGTCCATCATTGTGTTTCCTTCTGCCATATCTCCTTTCAGATCCGAATGCAGCTGCAGTATGCCGGTTACCAGCCTCGGGAGGTGCGCCTAATGAGGAATAAATCCTCAGGTGAGATTCCGTTGTGGGTTTTAACTGACGACTTTGCCCCGGCATCCCCTTCCCTCCTACCTTGTTCTGTGGCCCGGATGCGGAGTGGCTCGGACAGTTGAAGTAAACTGTGGTGCTGTTGGTTACGTGTGGTGCCTCTACCAAATGAGGGGTTTGCTGTTGCCTCTTGCTGTGCTCTGTTCAAAGAAAAATCTGAAAAGTACTGCTGTGACATTCATACACAATCTCTCTCCCAAATCTTCCCACCCCTTCTGGTTGAACTTGTCGAGTTTTAAAGTGTTTCAGCTTCATCATCTGAGGTAATTCTATTCTTGTTCGCTGTGTGCGTCAAAGGGATTTCTTGCATGTCGGAGTTCTGACCGTCACCAATGAATTTTGCACAGCCAAAGCTGAGCCCCAGGGGGCTTGTTTCAAATGGGAAAGAATTGTAAAACAGGGCATTGTGTTGGTCTTCACTTGGAATGGCGTGCACAGTTCTGATGATGTGTGGAGGCACCAGAGAAGGTGCATGCAGTTTCACAAAAACAATTCCTACTCAGTGGGGGTGAGGCTCCTACCTCTGAGGTATGATCTGGCAGAGGTCTTTCAAATCACCGGGGGGGGGGGGGCAACATTTCACTTTCCTTAAATTTAAGGTAATTGGGGGTTCCAGTCCAGCTGGGAGAAGGGGAATGGAGGGGGTGTCCATGGGGAGTCATTGCAAATTGGAAAAGTGCAGGAGGAAGAAAGGAACGGAGAACAGGATGACAAGGGGCTGTGAAGGCTGGTATAGAGTGTCCAATACCAGCGGCAAGCAGCTGACGAAAAAGCTGGAGGAATTTCCACTGTGGGAAGTGGGCAGTTGAGAGCCTTCACTGTGACTGCGCCCACAACCTCAACTATCTGTTGCCCCCTCCCCCACGGATGCTGCCGTGTCCTGCTGAGCTACAGACTCCCAGCATCTGCATTTCATTGTGTCTCCACTCGGCCTGTTGTTGAAGCTGGCGGGACAGGACGTGCTAGTGTTGGGTAGGGTCCAGAAAAAGTTCATGAGAATTATCCTAAGAATGGAAGGGTTAATAAACGAGGAGCATTTGATCGCCGAAGTTTAGAAGAACTGGTGGTGGGGGTGGGGAGGTGCTTGTCATTGAAAAACCAAATACTGAAAGGTCTAGATAGAGTGGATGTGGAGAGGGTGTGCCCTATAGTGACGAGAAGGCAGAGCCTCAGAATTATTGAATGGTAGATCTGTTGAATGGGCCAGATGGCCGACTCCTGCTTCAGTTTCTTACTTTTGCATCTTCTCTGAGGTGAGAGAAGGGGTTGATGGAATGAATAACCCAGCTATTCAGGGCTGATTGATGGAAATCGTTGTCTGTGCCACAGACGCAAAAACCATGGGCTCTGGGGTTGCAGCTGCTGCCTCTCAGTGCCAGAAATCGGGGATTCATTCCTGACCTCCTGCGCATGGAGGAATGGGGTGTTGTGTGTGCGTGGAGCTTGCACGATCTCCCTGTTACCGTGTGGCTTTCCTCTTGTGTCCCAACAATGTGCGAGTGGCCTAATTTGCCTGTCAGCTACCCACAGTGAGCAGTAGAATCGGAGGGAGTAGGGGGGGAAGCAAAGGGGGAGAATTTTTAATTGAACTGGGATTGTTCTCGGGTGGTTTGATAGCTGTGACAGACCTGGCAGGTTGAAAGGGCATTTCCCATGCAGTATTTCTATGACTAAATGTCAGAAGCCCTTGGAGCAGATCAAGGTGGTGGCCCCCTGGGAATGAGTTAAATGTTTGACCCGAGACCCTTCCTCAGATGGGATTCAGTGGATGGGCTGCAGCGTAGGGTTAGTAAGGATTTTCTGCGTACTTACAGCACCAACGTTATATGGGAACTCTCGTGAGGCACCCGAAAGCCTGCCTGGGTTTTGCCTGCAGGCCACTACTTCCCCCTCCCATTTGTAAGGTGTGAGGGGCTAAGGACAGAAAGACAGTGATTTTGTTAAGAGCAGAGAGGGTTAGGTGAACCATTCTATGTAGACAGTATTCAAACTGCACAAGCCTCTAGCCAGCTTCGCGTGTGGGCCTTCCCTTCCATTCCGCCTTGTTTTCAGTACCTTTTGGCTACTGATCTGACAGCTTGTTTTATTTCTGATCAAGAGATTCTGCAGATGCTGCAAATTCAAAGTAACGGTGTCAGTCTCGGCCCAAAGCGTCATATCCTTACTCCCCTCCATAGATGCTGCCTGACCTGCTGAGTTCCTCCAGCATTTTGTGTGTTACATCTGATCGGCTGCTCTCATTAGGGACCGAAGGTCAGGGAAGTTACCAGTGGAGGTAGGAGGGAAGTGGGTAAGTGGACAGGCTGTGAGAGACTGGGCAGCCAGTTGTCACGCATACCTCTTGCCTCGAGTGGGAGTCAAGGGAGCAAGTGTGACTGAATTACACAGAGGGGATGGCCTCTTTCCAGCTTTGATATGGAGGCAGCTGTAACTTCGATAGCACTATGAGGGATTGGAATACTGTGCTGCCCCTAAAGCGGGAAGCTACCGTTGTGTTTTTACAAGAAAATGGCTGCTTTGTGATCAGAATTGAGATTTGCTTTTATTTCTAGGTATTTTATCTCAGTTTCTCAAGTTGCCCTAAGAGTATTGGTCTGCTCATGTCTTTAGAATTCTTTGTATCTCATTGCTGGCCCAATATTAGAATCCATGCTCTCCCATATCCTGGACTGTTGGAGTAATGCTGTCCCACCTCACATCAGTGGTCCGGTAAAAGAACCCCATCCCTGCACTCCGGTGAGATGTCAGTGAGGTACATTTGGAGTATTGAGTCACGCTGCAGTCTGAAAGAGTGCAGAGGAGATTGACAAGGATGTCGCCAGGTCGTGAGGAGGTTGAGCAGGCTCGGCCTGAGGGATGACCTTGTCGAGGTCTATGAGATCACGAGGAGCAAGAATAGAGTGAATGCACGTAGTCTTATTCCCACGGTTGGGGCATCGGGTTAAGGTGGGAGGAAAGGGCAACTTTTTCACACATATATATGGTGAATGTGCACAGTCTTTTCCCTGAGTTGGGGAATCCAGAACCAGAGGAGATCAGCTTAAGGTGAGAAGGGAGAGACTCAACCTGGGTGGCAACTTTTCCATCCAGAGGGTAGTGTACATGTAGAATGAGCTGCCCCAGGAAAAGGTGGAGGAGGGAACATTAATGTATTTTAAATGACAAATACGTGGATAGGAAAGGTTTAGAGTGACAGAGGCCAAGCAGAGACAGATGGGACTAGCTTAGATGGGCAGCATGGCCTGGTTAGGTCAAAAGCCAAAGGGCCAGTTTCTGTGCTGTAGGACACAGCTCCTGAAACCTGAACTATTGATGCCTGTCTCTCCTATGTAAGGGAATGTGACTGTCCTCCACTGGATGATTGGTCAGGGTGGGTTTAAGGCTCAAGCGGGGAGGAGGGGGCTGTAGATCAGGGATGGCATTCGCCTGGGCTCTGTCCGTGGCTTGTAAGCCCATGGGCCACCTGCCCCCAGGACATCATATTTCCACCCAATCATATGTCTACTGGGCTTCACGGAAGCAGGTCACAAAGTCAGGGACAGTGTGGGCTGGGGCTGAGAGGGCCTTCTGTGGAGTCGAGGGGTGCAGTGGAATCTTGTGGTGTTTGTCTCCACTCCGACTACTAGCAGATGGTACGAGGGGACCTCCCCTGCCCCTGTTCTACAGCCAGGCAAAGATGTCCGCAGACTAAAGGGACCCCTCCACCCCCCCATTGTACTTCTGGCTTGCTCTGCTGCGGGGTGTGTGCGTGTGACCGCGTGACGGGGAGGGTGTCCCAACACACCGGGTGCTAGTGTTGAGATTCTGTTTCAATCCTGCCCGTGCAAAACAGGGTTTTCTGATTCTGCTGCGTGAAAAATAAAGAGAGAAGGCTCCTTTAATGCCGTGACTAACACACTGCGTCTATATTTGAATGCTGTCTCCAGGTCAAAGCCGTGGTTTCGCCTTCGTGGAGTTTAATCACTTGCAGGACGCTACCCGATGGATGGAAGCCAATCAGGTTGCTTTGCTGCACTTGAACACACAAGTACTGCCTCTGTTAATTGGGAGACCCAATGCCTGACTCACACGGGCTTAAGAGTCGGTCCCCTGAGCTGAGCTGAAGGCGGTCCCCCACCACCTCCTGACGTGCGTTTCTTTCTCTCTCCCGTCCCAGTTCCCTCGCCTTCCCCACCAGACGTGCAGAATCCTGAGCACACTCTAGGTCCCTCCCCAGGCAAGGAAATCAGGCCTAGCTTTTCCTTTTCCCCCACCACCACCATCCCGCTAGTCCTCCACACAGGATAAGGCTTGGGTGGAGATTCCCAGAGATTCAGATGGGACAAGGGAGTTGGAGAGATGGGGGGTGTGTTGCGGGTCAGTATTTCTGCCAGTTTTCTCCCTATACCCCCCCCAACCCCCCCCCCCCCCCCCACCTCTACCCCCTTTGCCTTATCTGCTAACGGATTGAGGGTTGGGGAGAGGAGAAGTGGTCGAGCACTAGGGGGGTGAGAGGTTTGCAGAGCTTCCCTGAGTTGAGCTTCTCTCAAGTGCACGCGACTTCCCGTGTTCCCGCCTACTGGCGTGGAGTGGGTGGAAGGGAGGTCTGGTCTTTCTCTCACTGAACTGCCAGCACCAGCTCTGACGCTGCCCCCATGCCAACCCCAGCACCTTTGCGCTCTCTCTTTAAGCCAGCCGACTCAATGCAGGAGTTTTGTGTGGGCCAGGCATCAGTGTCTCTTAAGATGTGGAATGAATTGTAATGTGTCAGTACACAAACACACACACACATATACACAAACATACAACATTTCTTTTGCTGCAGAGAATATTTACCTTCAAAGTGTGGATAATTTTGGCAGTGTGATTATATTTTATGTCTGTTTTTGTTTTAAAAATGAGTGCATTTTCCCACCATTCTTGTACAAGTTGTAATGCATGGGGGAAGCTTGCGATTTCCCTCTTTCTCTCCCGACGGTACCCGGCAGCTGTTGCACGTTAGGTTTGAGGGTGTGTACTCCCTCGCTCATCCTCACCCCTTCCCCCCCTCCTCAAATTGTTCTTGGTTGCCAGAGGTAGCCCTGTCGTGGTTCTGTTTTGTCTCAGTTACTCAGTGGTATTTGCTGTGATGGTGCAGAGGAGCTGTCGTGGCATTCTTGCAGAGGTCCACACTGATGCTTGGCCTCGTTTGCAATTTGGCTTCCGCTCTTCCAGCGAGGTGGGGGGTTTGGAGAAGGCTGGCAGTGAGTGGAGAACCCACTTCCACTCTTTCCCTCTTCCTCTCACTTGGCCTGTTCCTTGGCACGTTCTGGCGTTTGGCCTTGATGGAGTGGCAGAGAGGAGGGGAAGAGGCTTGCTGGTCTGCCCTTCTGCACCCTGGTGGCTTGGTGGATGTGAGACACCTCGGACTGAGATCAGTGTGGAGTTGACGGAATCAGTAGCCTCTCGTGGTGTGACAGTTAGATCTCCAGGTTAATGGCTTTGCGTGTCTTGAGAGTTGTGACTAACTTCTCTCCCTTCGGGAGGGAAAACTGGGAGTGCGTGTTTGTGTGTGTGTGAGAGAGTAAAACGATTGGACATGGACAGGCGGCTTTGCTGTCTCTGGCTGGTAATGTACTGATGCCCTGCTGAGTCCCACACAGCCCTCTGTTAGAGGACCCTGCTTTGATGCATGGGTTAGAGAGCGTCAGCCCAGTGACCTCAGACAGAGGGCTATTCTTTATGTAGCCACAGGCACTGAACTCCTGGATTAGATCCCAACCTGTAGCCCACTCCCGCGGATCTGTTATTCTGTATATAAATCCCCTGAACCCCAGATTAGGTCCCAACCTGTAGCCCACTCCCGCGGATCTGTTATTCTATATATAAACCCCCTGAACCCCGGATTAGATCCCAACCTGTAGCCCACTCCCGTGGGTCTGTTATTCTATATATAAACCCCTGAACTCCTGGATTAGATCCAACCTGTAACACACCGCTGGGATCTGTTGTTCTACATGTGAATCCCTGGATTAGATCCCAGCCTGTAACCCACTCCCAGGGATCTGTTATTCTATATATGACCACACCCCACCCCCAAGTCGTACCCTGTAACTTCCTCCTGTGTGGCTCCTGGCACCCATTCGCTCATTAACCAGGAACGTGGATTGAGACGAGCTTTGGCTTTGACGTTGGGAGGAAAGTGAGTGACTTTTCATTCTGAAGCAGTGTCATCACATTCCTGCTTCCTCTGCCCCCTCCCCCAAATCACGGTCTCTTTTTCGGAGGGTCTCCTTTAAAATGTAAAGAGCTAGGGGCTTGTTACCAAGCCACGGCTGGGATCTGCTCTGCCTGGGCTGGGGTGGGGGTGAAGGGGTTCTGTAGAGCGAAGCAGGAGGCAAAACGTTGCTGCTGCAGTCAGGTGAAATGTCCCTGTCAACAGGTGCGAGTGGAGAGGTCTTCCCGCAGTCAGATAGCCCATAGCCTCTCCCTGTCAGGAGGAGATGACTCTTCCGCCCCCCCCCCCCCCCCCCCCCTCACCACCAGTCTTTAGAAGGAACATTAAACCAGCTAGCCAAAGCTCACGCTGTCAGTCTCTGGGAAGTGGCAATGCGGCCCTGTAGGACCAGGATGGCGTAAAAGTGGGGATTTATCCAGCCATCTTGCTCCTGGGAGTTCTGGTCTAACATCAGTCTCTCTCTTTCTCTGTCCTCCTCGTTCCCCCACACTTTTGTCAACGCACGTCTCCTCTGGCCTCCGATTGCAAGCCTCCTCACACTCAGCAGTAGCCATTGCCGGTCAGAAGCTGCAACCCAGGAGTTGGAGAGGGGGCTTGGTCGGGAGTGAAAGGGTTAGGGAGGAGCTCGGAGAAGCCAAGGCTACGGACTGGCCAGAGTTGGCTCTGCACCACAGTGTGTCCCGCTTCATCTTTCTGGGTGCAGGCTGCAGATTATTCCTTTGGGTACAGGCAGACCCTTAAGCAATGGTAGCTTCTGACCTGGCGTACACGGGCTGACATTCCCCCTTTCCTGAACACTCTACCCTCGATGCCTTTTTCTTCTTTCCCACGCCCACCCCTCCCCCACCTCCTCTTTCCGGACATTGATGCTGCAGGGGAAGTACTGAGTGAACCCAGCAGGCAGGGTGGCTTGACTCCCCCTGGAGTACAAGTAGCTGCGGTCTGTGTGTGTGTGCGTGTGTGTTTGGTGCGGCATGATTGCCCTCAGCCCTCCTTCATCTGTGAAGGAATCTCTGGCTCCGTTGTTTCTGGCTTTTAAAGCAAAATCGATCATGCGTAAAGTTCTGGCCTCTCAGTGGAGGCACGGTCGCTCCTCCTTTTCCCTCTCCCAGCCAAAGGTGTTTTTGTGTGTCCAAGGTGAGGTTGGTCGGCTCAGGGGCCGGGTGCCTTCATTCCACAGTTGAAAGGTTACAAACTTTTCCATTTTTATTTCAGTTGTTTCTTCTTTTTTGTTTTCCATCTGTTCTCTCTCACTTTCTCTCTTTATCTCCCCTCCCCCTTCCCTGTAACCCCTCCCTAACCTACCCTTCCCCCCCAGCAGCATTCCCCCACACTCTGACCCTGCTCTCTCTCACCCTCTCTCTCACCCTCTCTCCCTCACCCTCTCTCCCTCACCCTCTCTCCCTCACCCTCTCTCCCTCACCCTCTCTCTCTCACCCTCTCTCTCACCCTCTCTCACTCTCTCTCACCCTCTCTCTCTCACCCTCTCTCTCTCACCCTCTCTCTCTCACCCCCCTCTCTCACCCCCTCTCTCACCCCCCTCTCTCACCCCTCTCTCCACCCCCTCTCTCACCCCCTCTCTCTCACCCCCTCTCTCTCACCCCCTCTCTCTCCACCCTCTCTCTCACCCCCTCTCTCTCACCCCCTCTCTCTCTCACCCCCTCTCTCTCTCACCCCCTCTCCTCTCTCACCCCCTCTCTCTCTCACCCCCTCTCTCTCTCTCACCCCCTCTCTCTCTCTCACCCCCTCTCTCTCTCAACCCCCTCTCTCTCTCTCAACCCCCTCTCTCTCACCCCCTCTCTCTCACCCCCTCTCTCTCTCACCCCCTCTCTCACCCCCCCTCTCTCTCACCCCCCTCTCTCTCACCCCCCCTCTCTCTCACCCCCCCTCTCTCTCACCCCCTCTCTCTCTCACCCCCCTCTCTCTCTCACCCCCCTCTCTCTCTCACCCCCCCTCTCTCTCACCCCCCCTCTCTCTCCCCCCTCTCTCTCCCCCTCTCTCACCCTCCCCCTCCCTCCCTCTCTCTCACCCCCTCTCTCTCTCTTCCTCTCTCTCCATGAAGAAGGGTTGTTTCACGATAAGTGGCATAAGGTTGGCACCTTTGCCTAGTGGGAGCCAACTAATTTTGTGCCCCTTCTGTTTCTTGCAGCACTCTCTCATTATTCATGGCCAGCAGATCTCCATGTACTACAGCGACCCCAAGCCCAAGGCCAATGAGGACTGGCTCTGTAACAAGGTAGTGGCCCGGCTCTGGATGAATGGGGGTGGGGGGGGGGGCAGCGGGGAGAGGTAGTCACAAATTCCCTTCCTCGATCGCAAGGTACTGCATTGCTAGTACTGGGCACCTGCACCACCTGTGGCATTGTAGGGGCAGTGGTGCAGGAATGTGGGGCGGTGGGAATGGGCAGGTGGAGGGATTCATCTCGAGGCACAGAGAGAGTGCCATCTCGTGGGAGAGGGTTAACACTGAGGAAGAGCCACACACCGGGACCACTATAGATAGAGCCAACTGCCATTTTAATTCCAGTTCATGGGAGTGTCCATGGGTCTTATTTTGGCTGGAGTCTGTGACTAGAGGTGCTCTGCAGAGATTTGGAAGACTGAAGTCATTGGAGCAAAATTAAGTCATTCGGCCCAGTGTCACTCGGTCACCATTTGATCATAGCTCATTTCATATCTCTCTGAACACTCAGTAACCTGTGATGCCCTATCAGCTTGAGATTAACTGATGACTAGGGCTGCAGGGCATTGTTCTGTGGAAGGTGATGATAGAAAGGCAGCACCATACTTGTGAGGGAGCACTCCAGCAGCGCAGTTTGCCAGGACAGTAACGGTCAGCCACTGGCACTGTCTTCCAAAACCCTACTGCACTTTCAGATGGGCGTAAAGGATGTCAGTCCTGGCCGAGGAGTGTAGAGAAGATTCATGTTGCAACTGACCTGACCTGCTGTATGACAGGTAATGTCAAAGGGGCTTCTAACCCTGGGAGTGTGTGACGGGACATTGTGGAGGGAGCTTCACTCAGTGTCTGACCCCGGGAGTGTGTGATGGGATGGTGTGGAGGAAACTGTGTGGATATGAACTGAATGTACTTTTTAAACTGTTGACAGCTTCATCCTTTGGCTGTAATGCACTAATTTGGCAAGGTTGTCGTGTTTGACTTTGCCCTGTACAAACTGGCCAGGATGATTACTGTCTACAGCTGTGCACTCGCGGTAATATCTGTCATCGTGTGTTCATAATGCTGTTGGTACTGTTGCCAATGACTGTATGTTGTGAGTCATGTTTCCCTCTTATTTGCAGTGTGGAGTGCAGAATTTTAAACGGCGTGAGAAATGCTTTAAGTGTGGTGTTCCCAAGTCGGGTAAGTGTTGCACGATGGAAAGTAGGGAAAAATACTGAAGTTGGAACTCTGAAGCAAAAAAAGTAATTGGCAGGATTATCCCACGCATTGGGCAGTAACTGTGGGGATGTTTCTGCTCTGATGAGAGGGGAAATGGGAGGGCAGGGTTCTGGCCAGATGGGAGTGGGTCTTTTTTCACACACCATCTCTCCCCACACCCTGAGCCTTGACAGACCAAGGCCGGGTGGAGCCAAGCGGAGCTGGAATGCTCACTGAGTCAGTGAGGACTTGCTGGCTGTCTGTACCATCCTCTTCCACGTGCTTCTGCTGTCTATTCCTGACTGACAAGCAGTTGTAGAGTCACAGAGCATGGAAAGAGGCCTTCAGACATCCACACCATCAACATTGTGAAGAATGAGCCAAAGTTTACGCTCAAAATGATTGTACAGGGTAGAAATAACCATGACAATTAGCTCAGTACGTTACAAATATAAATAAACCTAAATTGACATTTTATATTAAATTTGGTATGTTGGCCTTCATCAGTCAGGCATTCAGATTAGGAGCAAGGGCATGAGGCCAGATTTCCGAGTATTGTGTACAGTTTTGGTCTGTTGGATCGATGTTGTCAAGCTGGAGGGGGTGCAGAAGAGATTTCTAAGGATGCTGCCTGGACGACAGAGTCTTGAATTAGAGAAAAAGAGAGGGGCTGGTCACACTGGATCTTCACTCCTTTCAGAGCAGAATAGACCCTTCTGGCCCTAGCCACACCACGCAGCAATCCTCCGATTTAGTCCTCGCCTAACCACGGGACAGTTTACAATGTCCAATTAACCTCCCGACCGGTACGCCTTTGGACTGTGGGAGGAAACCCACACAGTCATGGGAAAAACATACAAGCTCCTTACGGGCAGCGGTGGGAATTGAACCCAGGTTGCTGGTACTACTAACCATAGAACTTCATGGACAAGGTGGGGGCTCTGGTCTTTATTTTGGGGAGTCCAAAACTTACAGGTGCAGATACATTTGTTAAAGAGGACTGAGAGGCACAGGTGCTGCTTTATTCAGATGATAGTGAACAAGCTGCTGGAGGAAGTGGTCAAGGTAGGTACAGATGCATCAATTTGGATAGGTACATTGAATGGAGAGGTTCTGAGCCGAAAACTAGCAACAAGGATTAGGAAGGATGCTGTGGTCAGCATTTACCAGTTGGGCCAAAGGGCCTGTTTGACTTCCGACAAAATGAGCAAATATAAAGATAGTGACATTCGTGCATGTCGAGGGAAGTCGCGTTAGTGCTAGAACCTGACAGCAGTGGGGCGGTATGGTAGCATAGTGATTAGCACAACACTTTACTAGCGACTCAGGTTCAAATCCCACCGCTGCCTGTAAGGAATTTGTACATTCTCCCCATGACCGCATGGGTTTCCTCCCATGGTCCAAAGACCTACTGAGTGGTAGGTTGATTTGGGAGTTGCTGGGTAGTGCGGCTGAAAGGGCCGGAAGGGTCTGCACGTTGCTGTGTCTCAGTAAATAGAATAGAAGCGGTTGTTGAATGTTGAGATATGATGTCTGCATTGAGAAGGGGGTATGGCCCGGGTGGCAGGGGTCCCTGAAATGGATTCCTGAGACATGGCTTTGATGGTGGCGGCAGCTGTATCTGTGATGGAACTGGCTCATGTTCCCATCGCTCCCTGTCGCCTCTTTAATTGCTGTGAATTGATAGTTCCAATACTAGGCCATGACGTACCCATTTATCGCTGAGCTCAGGACAGATCACAGTGTCATACAGCAAAGGAGCCCTTTTGGCCCATCTGGTCCATGCTGGCCAAGGTTCCCAACCAAGCTGGTCCCATCTGCCCATAGCCCTCCAAATTTTTTTGTTAATGAACCTGCCTCAACTACTTGCTCAGTCCATATTGCCCATCTCTGGATAAAAATTTTGCCTTGAATCTATGTAAGCTAACTTTGGTCCTTGTATTTACCTGTAACATCTATGGGTTTCTTTTTTATGTGTTTCTCCTTAAATTTTTACTTCATTCTTTGTATCAACTTGCCTTAAATTAGAATTTTTAAAGAAAATCTCAGACTCCTATTAAATCTCTCTCCTTTCACCTTAAACCAGTGCATTCTAGTTCTTGAATTCCAACCCTTTCCGTGCTCATTGTGATTTTATACACCTCTATTAGATCACACCTCAGTAGGAAAGTCTCAACCTGCCCAATCTCTTTCCACAACTCGGTTCCTTGAATTGCGACGGGGTCCTGGTAAGTCTCCTCTGCGCTTGTTGCTGTAGCAGGGTGACCAGAGATGTTGACACCTGGCAAGCAGAAGCTGCTTCCCCTCTGTCGACCTTTGTCGTATTCCGTGTCTGATGTTGTAATGTGGATCACTCTTTCCCTCCCCTCCTCTGCAGAAGGGGAGATGCGGCTGGTGCCCGGAAGGAAGGACCTGCAGCAGCCCCTCCCTGATGGACCCGCACCCCTGCTGAAGCTACCCCAGCCGTTCCAGCCACCGCAGCTCCACCCGCAGCACAGCCAGAACCAGCAGCCAAGCGAGAACGCTAATGACAGTAAGTTCAGGGGATGCCATCTTTGTGGGGGGGGGGAGAATGGGGTCAGAAAATTTGCAAACATCTTCCCACACAGGTGCAAAAAGCTGAAGCATCCACCAACGTCGTCTTGCACCCAGGGCGGACAGGGTAAAGAAAGCATGCACAGGAGCGTGTTACGTTGAATGTGGAGTAGGCTAAAGGGTCAGCACAACGTTGTGGGCCGAAGGATCTGTACTGTGCCGCACTGTTCTCTGTTCTGCATAAAGTTTTGCTGAATTAATACAGATCCATCTAAGTTGGATCTCATTCCTTGAGACTACAGATATCTTTAGAGCAGGGGTACCCAACCTGGGGTCCACAGGTACCCCTAATGATAGGGGTCCATGGCCCTAGAGCATCAGCAAAATCATGTTATCTTTTTCCCCTAGGTCTTTCACTGTTTTGCTGAGGTATGGTACCAGTGGGGACGAGTCTGTCACTGTATAACACTGGGTTACAGTACCAGTGGGACGGGTCTGTCACTGTGTGACACCGGGGTACGGTACAGGTGGGGACGGGTCCGTCACTGTGACACCGGGGTACGGTACCGGTGGGGACGGGTCCATCACTGTGTGACACCGGGGTACTGTACCGGTGGGGACAGGTCCGTCACTGTGTGACACCGGGGTACGGTACTGGTGGGGACGAGTCTGTCACTGTAACACCGGGGTACTGTACCGGTGGGGACGGGTCCGTCACTGTGTGGCACCGGGGTGCGGTACTGGTGGGGACGAGTCTGTCACTGTAACACTGGGGTACAGGACCGTTGGGGACAGGTCTGTCGCTGTGTAACACCGGGGTACGGTACAGGTGGGGACGGGTCCGTCGCTGTGTAACACTGGGGTACGGTACCGGTGGGGACGGGTCTGTCACTGTGTAACACCGGGGTACGGTACTGGGGGGGACGGGTCCGTCGCTGTGTGACACCGGGGTACGGGACCGGTGGGGACAGGTCTGTTGCTGTGTAACACCGGTGTACGGTACCAATGGGGACAGGTCTGTGCTGTAAAATGCCCCTCCCATTTTAAATAAAACACTTGTCCTTCAGCCTCTGCTTACGTAGGGTTAGAAAGCGGTCAGCCTATCCATTCCCTCCTGGTAACTCAAGCCATCTAGTCCTGGAAGCATCATCTGTGATTTCTCTTGCCTAATTTATCATTCTTTGTTTTTATCCCCTGCAGCCGTGATCCTACGTAATCTGAACTACCACACCACCCAAGAAACAATCCTCAACACCTTGGCTCCCTATGCTGTGTTGTCACCCTCCAACATCCGCCTGATCAGAGACAAGCAGAGCCATCTAAACCGGGGCTTCGCCTTTATTCAGCTCTCGACAATTGTGGTGAGTTCCTGTTTCCTGCTGTGCTCCCATCCGGGGCTGTAACCTCTGCTCGCCCTTACTCCGCTGGATTCAGCCCCTTCTGTAGTGGCATGGGGGGGGCTCGGACCTCAGGGACCCCAGGGTTGATGGGGGCTGACTCTCAGCTTTACCTTGTCTGCTTGCAGGAAGCCTCCCAACTGCTCCAGATCCTGCAGTCGCTGGACCCCCCTCTCGTCATTGACGGCAAGACCATCAACGTGGAGTTTGCAAAGGGCACAAAGAAGTAAGCAGTCCCCCGCCATCAGGACAGCTTGCGGGCAATTGTTCGGCAGGTTTGAATTCTCGGCGCTGTTGTGCTTCAGCAGTACAGTCATTGTTATAAAATACATAATACCGTGACATATTGTCCATAACTGTATCCCAGTGTTGTACAGTGACAGACCCGTCCCCACCGTTATCATGCCCCGGTGTTATATACTGACAGACCCAAGTCCACCGGTACCGTACCCTGGTGTTATACACTGACAGACCCGAGTCCTGCAGAATATGGCAATTGTAGAGTATATCTGTACTCTGAGCTAGGTAGATTTCACTGATCAGTTATTAAGTGTATCTGTCACCCTGAAATCTTCCTTGTTCTCCGCTCCTCAGGGATGTGGTCCTGACGGATGGTAGCCGGGCCAGTGCCGCCTCAGTGGCCAGCACAGCGATCGCGGCAGCTCAATGGGCAGTCAACCAGGTGAGTGAGGGGGCAGTCAACCAGGTGAGTGAGGTGAGACGAGGGTCGCACAGAGCGAGGCATATCCAGTTTGATCCCAGGCGCCGGTGGTGCTGCCTTGTACGTTCTCCCTGAAAACGCAACCGTTTCATGCAGATGCTCTGGTTTCTTCAGACTATCCAACAGCACGAGGATTTGGTGGGTGTTGGATCCTGGCAGTGTTGCTATTGGAAGTCAGGAATGAGGCTTAAAGCTTCTTACTTTCAGCTCTTAATATTGAGCGTTACAAGAGCAAAGGATGGTCAAAGGAAAAGAGGAAGAGTAAAGAACAACAACTTTGAACTGAAAAGATAACAACATTCCAGTGGTAGCTGTTTACCTGTAAAATAGCCAGAATCACCTGCCTTAGAAAAATTAAGAGCTACGCTACAGCTTCTGGAATTACACATTTATATACACTGTATTTGTCAATGTGGAACAGAGAGTGAGTTTGTTAATCTGTCCGGAGCAAAGGATGTTGGGAATGGCGAGGGTGTTGGAGGGGTAGCAGAGAAGGCCCTGAGACACGTCTGACATCAGATTTCTGAAGCGTCCATGACGGTAGCCGGCTGTTTCTCTTTTACATGTTTTATGTACTGCTGCCACATAACAACAAATTTCATGGCATATGTCAGTGATAATAAACCTGATTCTGGCTTACTGAATCTCCTCAAGCTCTTTCGGAGAGCTAGAGGCTGATGTCCCACCGCCATAACTGGAAACTTCAACAGATTTCCCCCTCCCACAGGTGATGCTCGACCGGCTGTGTTCCTCTGTAGATAGTTCGTTGCTCCAGTTCCAGCATTTGCTGTCTCCCGTATTTTGCCGCAGGTTACACTGAACTTTCTGCTTCTCCCCCCTGCAGAGTTCCGATTCTGATAACCAGGGTGCGTGGCTGAACCAGGACAACCAGCGAGACTATTCGTACTACCGGGGAAGCCAGGACGACAGTTACCTGCGGCAGTACGCCCAGGTCAGTGACGTGGACTCGTATGCAAGCGGGCTATCCGGCCCTTCCGCCCTGTCGCACCCCTCAAGCTGACCTATCCCCTCGTACTCCATTTGGCTTCACCCTCTGGAGCTCACGCCAGCCCCCATAGAAACGCCCAGCCATCCTCGGGAGGGAAGCTGGGTCTGCGTTTGACCTGGAGACTCTCGTCTGATGAAGTCCCTCTTTGTCACTGGCCTGCGTCCTCTGATCTGCCTGTGGGAGGGAGGGTGGTGGTGTGGACAGAGGAAGCTCTGTCTGACACTTTGTTTTAACCGGTACAGCGGTACGGTGGCCAGTATTCCCACGATTACCAGCAGGGCTCAGACCAGCAGAAATCCAGCAGGCGTCCTGTGCTGCCAACAACGTACGAGGCACCACCTACTGTTGCAGGTGAGTTATTAACAGTCTGTCTGTGTCACTCTCGGCTGCATGATTATTCCCATTACTACTTTGAGAGGGAGTTTTACTAGTTCCAAGTATATCGTTAATCCTGATTTCACCAAAACTTCATTTATTCAAAGCCTGAGGACAGGTAGACTTGGGGGAGGATGTTCTCCAGGCCTAGGTGCCTGTGGAAAACCACAGCCAGTGATCACAAAATATTGTTGCAAAGTCTCAAGCTAAAGAGAAATTCTCACACTCACTCCGTGTGTCGATCTGTTCAGAAAGGTTATCATTCCTCTTGCAGGGTGAGTGTGGTTGATCAGGACAGTGAGGAAGGAGCTTGTATGTCTAACACTGGTTGTACTGTGTAGAGGGAGCTTCACTCTGTCTGACCCCAGGATTGTATGATAGGATGCTGCAGAGAGAGAGAGAGAGAGCTTCACTTTCTGTCTGACCCAGGAGTGTGTGACGTGATGGCGCAGGGAGAGTTTTGCCTTATGTCTGACCCCAGGAGTGTGTGACGTGATGGCGCAGAGAGAGAGTTTTGCCTTATGTCTGACCCCAGGAGTGTGTGATGGTGGTTTGGAGGGATTTCACTCTGTATGACTCCCAGAGTGTGCTCCTTCAGTCCTGATGAACCGAATAGATTGATTACCTTCTCCTGTAGTGTCGGAAGCCTCCTCGGAGCCTGGCATTCCAGGCGTTGATCCTCTCCTGAGCCCGCAGTCAGGGCAGGCAGAAGCTGCTCCACAGCTCTATCAGAAGTCGTCCAGTACCTCGTCAGACAGCACCTGCACCACACAGGTAGGTCATGGTGTCATTCCACCCCAGCACCCCTGAGAATTAACAGTTCAAAAGCAAAGATGACACTCTTAACTAAACAGCCAGCGGGAAGGGCCGCCTCGCAGCGGGAGAGGGGACGCCATGTTGTGTGGGTGAGTGGCCACTGGGTCGTGGAGAGTGCAGGGGGGGAGGGGACGCCATGTCGTGTGGGTGAGTGGCCACTGGGTCGTGGAGAGGGGACACCTCGTCATGGGAGGGTGCCTTCTTGACTAGGGAGAGCACAGGGGGAGAGGGGACACCTCGTCATGTGGGGGAGTGGCCACTGGGTCATGGAGAGTGTGGGGGGGGGGAGAGGGGACACCTCGTCATGGGAGGGTGCCTTCTTGACTAGGGAGAGCACAGGGGGAGAGGGGACACCTCGTCATGTGGGGGAGTGGCCACTGGGTCATGGAGAGTGTGGGGGGGGGGAGAGGGGACACCTTGTCATGGGAGGGTGCCTTCTTGACTAGGGAGAGCACAGGGGGAGAGGGGATACCTCGTCGTGTGGGGGAGTGGCCACTGGGTCATGGAGAGTGTGGGGGTGGGGAGAGGGGACACCTTGTCATGGGAGGGTGCCTTCTTGACTAGGGAGAGCACAGGGGGAGAGGGGACACCTCGTCATGTGGGGGAGTGGCCACTGGGTCATGGAGAGTGTGGGGGGGGGGGGAGAGGGGACACCTCGTCATGTAGGGGGGGGTGCCTTGTTGTGGGAGAGTGTGTGGGTGGGGATTGATTGTGCCTCCCAGTGGGAAAGGGGCTGCCTCACTGTGGCAGATTGCGGGGCGTGTAGGGGCCTCCTCGTTGCAAGAGAGTGTGGGGGTCGGTGGGGCCGCCTCACCATGGGAGAGCGCAGGAAGGGAGGTGAGAGGAGGAGGGGTGGAGGAAGTGAGGGAGGAAGAGAATGAGAATTGATGGAAGGAGGGAACGTCTCATTACAGAAGGGTGTTGGGGAAAGAGTGTCTGTTGGCAGCCGGTGGGGGTGTTGGAACATTGAGGGAGAACCTCACCCAGGAGAGTGTCATCTAAATCATCCTTGACTTTGTCTTTTACAATGGTCCTTCTCTGGGAGGAACAATTCCCTCTTCGATACTTTTCCAATCCCCCACCACCCCATCCATCTCGCCCAAGCAACATTGAGCCTCCTTTCTGCGCGCGAGCCCTCACAGAGTCATGTCTTCTCTCACAGACCTCCCGCACCCCCGGAAGCCAGAAGGCAGAGAATGCCCCAGATCTGCCCCAGGTCGGTGCCAGCCATTCCTCGGAAGCCAACGGCAGCAGCCACTCTCTAACCAGCTCCTCCACCGCGACTCAGGACTACACCCAGTACCGTAAGTACAGCTGCCCCAGTGTGTCAAGGCGATCCGTGCCCCCGACAACGGAGACCACAATGACACAGCAACAGGCCCTTCGGCCCACTATGTTGGTGCTGAACATGGTGCGCCTCGCATTCCCATCATACTGAAAGATTAAGTACTAGCTTCAGTTGTCACATGTACAGTGCATTGGTGAACAACACGGTCCGAGGATGTGCTGGAGAGCAGCGTGCAGGCATTGCCCAACTTCTGGCGTCAAAGTATTTTGCCCACAGCGTGCAGACGCTGACTGGTGTGAAGTTTGTGCTATGGGAGGAAACCAGGGCATCCAGAGGAAACCTGCATGGTCACGGGGAGAGAATGTACAGACAGCAGCAAGAATTTAATCCAGATCGATGCTTGCTGGCACTGTAAAGCAATGAAATAACTATTACACTGTCATGGCTACGTGTATGTCTGAAAGCCTCTTTAAAAAAAAATCACTGTTGTATCTGCTTCCATCGCTTGCCCTGGCAGCAGATTCCAGGCACCCACTAGGCCCCATACATCCCCTCTAAACATCCCCACTCCCACCTTAAAGTTAAATTGGTAAATTGCCTTCTTATTAGTGTAACATAGAACCTCAGGCATTGTGGCCCTTAATCCCACAATGCACTAACGTTTTAACCTACTAAGATCAATCAAATCCTTCTCTCCTACATAGCCCTCCATTTTTCTGACATCCATGTGCTGATCTGAAAGGCTCTTAAATGTCCCTGATGTATCTGCCTCTACCACCACTTCTGGCATTGCATTCCATGCACCCCCCACTCTCTGTGTTTAAAAAAAAAATCTAGCTCTACCAGCCCACCTATACCAATCACCTTAAAATCATGCCACTTCTGCCCTGGTGGAGAAAAAGTATCTGTCTATGCCTCTTATTGTCTTGTATACCATCAAGTCATCTCTCAGTTGCCTTTGCTCCAAAGAGAAAAGCCCTAGCTCGCCCAGCCCATTCTCAAGATATGTTCCCTAATCCCAGCAGGCACGCTCTCTAATTCAAGCTATTTCGCCGCCATTAACTTGGGTTCAATTCCCACCGCTGTCTGTGAGGAGTTTGTACTTTATCCCTGTGATTGCCTGGGGTTTCCTCCCACATTGTGAAGGTGTATGGGTTAGTGGGTTAATTGTTCGCATAGGTGTATTTCAGCAGTACGGGCCCACTGGGCCGGAAGGACCTGTATCTCTAAAACTAAATCCTAATTTCCTAAAGTTTACAGGAGTGAGATATGGTTGCAAGAAAAAGTTTGTGAACCCCTAGCAATTATCTGGTTTTCTGCATTAATTACGCATAGTGTGCTCTGATATTCATTTAAGTCGATAGACATAATAGACAAACATCATCTGCGTAAACTGATAAGACAGGCAATTGTACTTCCTCTCATCAATGCTGAGTACACCATTTAAACAGTCACAATCTATGTTCAATAAAGTACATGAACCTCTGGGTAATAGTTTCTACAAAAGCAATTTGGAGTCAGGTGTTCCACTCAATGAGATGAGATTGAAGATGTGGGTTGTAGAGGTGCCCTGCCCTATTTTAAAAAATGTCAGGTTACTGACAAAGCCTGCTCTTCTCAAGAAAGGTCTGTTTATGTGCACCGTGCCTCGATTGAAATGACTTGCAGAGGACAATAGAAGCTGGAAAAGTCTACAAAAGCATTTCTAAAGACGTTGAGTGTTCATCGGTCCGCTTTCAGAGGAAATGCAGTAATATTCTCCCTAGGAGTGGGTATCCAGCAAAGGTCAGCTTTGCATGTTGTGTTCTTGATATGAAGGAGATGCAGAAGGAACTAAAGGTAACAGCAAAAAATCTGCAAAAATCTCTAGAACTTGCTAAAAACTGTTCATGTGTCCTCCATAAAAAAACACTGAACAAAAGTAGTGTTCATGGAAGGAAACCACTGCTCTCCTAAAAGAAACAAGTTTTCAGAAAAATGACCTGGATGTTCCACAGTGCTTCTGGGACACTGTTCTGTGGACAGATGAGACAATAGTCTGGCAGAAATGCCTGTTTGGAGGGAAAAGGGCACTGTACACCAACACCAAGCCCTCATCCCAACTGTGAAGCTCGGTGGAAGGAGCATCATGGTTTGGGGCTGCTTTGCCTGGACAGCTTGCAATCGTTGAGGGAACAATAAATTCCAAATTGTATCAAGACATGTTACAGGAGAGTATCAAGGTAGCAATCCATCGCCTGAAGCTTTATAGAAGTTGGATGATGCAACAAGACAATTACCTGAAACACAAGAGTAAATCAACATCAGAATGGTTTAAAAAGAAGAAAATTCATGTTTTGGAATGGCCAAGTCAGAGTCCAGACTTTAACCCAATTGAGATTCCATGGCATGACCTGAAGAGGTATCATGTGAGGTATCCCAGAAATATTGATGAACTGAAACAGTTTTGTATGAAAGGAGTGGTCTAAAATTCCTCATCATCATTGTGCAAATCATATCAGCAGCTACAGGAAACATTTGGGGGAGCTTATTGCTGCTAAGGGAGGTTCTATCGGTTATTAAACACAAGGAATCGCATACTTTTTCCAGCCTGGACTGTGAATGATTAAACAATGTGTTCAACAAAGGCATGAAAAGTACAATTGTTTGTGTGTTCTTAGCTTAGGCAGATTGTGTTTGTCTATTATCGTGACTTAGATGAGAATCAGACCACATTTTATGAGTAATTAATGCAGAAAACCAGGTGATTGCAAAGGGTTCACAAACTTTTTCTTGCAACTGTATACCAGCTAGTTGAGTGGAGTCACAGCAGCAAGCTTGCACTCAATGTCAGTAAGACCATTTGTGGGCTTCAGAAAGGGGAAGCCAAAGAAACACACACCAGCCCTAACAGGGATCAGAAGTGGAAAGGGTGAGCAATTTCGAGTTCCTGGGTGCTAATATCTCTGTGGATCTCTCCTGGGCCCAACATATCGATGCTGCTACAAAGAAGGCACAACAGTGGCTATATTTCATTCGGAGTTTGAGGAGATTTGGTATGTCACCAAAGACACTCGCAAATTTCTACGGTTATACAGTAGAGAGCATTCTAACTGGATGCATCACTATCTGGTATTGGGGGGCGTGGGAGAGATCCTCTGCACAGGATCACAATAAGCTGCAAAAAGTTGTAAACTTAGTCAGCACCATCATGGGTACCGGGCTCTGTCGTGTCCAGGATGTCTTCACGGAGCGGTGCCTCAAAAAGGCAGTATGTATCATTAAAGACTCCCATCACCCAGAACATGCCTTTGTCCCATTGCTGCCATCAGGGAGGAGATACAGGAGCTTGAAGGCGCACACTCAACACTTCAGGAACGGTTTCTTCCCCTCTGCCATCCGATTTCTGAATGGACAATGAACCCATGAACATTTCTTTTTGTAATTCAAGTTTTTTCTGTATAATCATGTATTACATTGTACTGCTGCCACAAAAACAACAGATTTCACAACACATGTTGGTGATATTAAAGCTGCTTTGAAGTCCTGAGGTACAGTGGAAAAATGTTTGTTTTGCCTGCCATCCGTCCAGCTCACTTCAGTACATGGAGGTAGCACAAGGGGAAAGGAGCAGCAGAATAGAGTGGTACAGTCAGAGGGAGTGCAGTGCAGCAGGCAAGGGCCACAGTGAGGTAAGGCCAGGTGTCCGTGCTAATTGTTCTAGGACTCCGTCCAATGCTCTTTTAAGTGGGATTTTATTAATTGAGATTCAGCGTGGAGTAGACCCTTCCGGCCCTTTGAGCCGAGCCGTCCAGATCTCCCCCCCCCCAATCTTTGGACAGTGGGAGGAAACCCTCACAGTCACAGGGTGAATGTACCGACTCCTTACAGAGAGCTGTGGGAATTGAACCTGGGTCTCTGTTACCACTACGCTACCGCGCTGTACCGACTCCTGACAGAGAGCTGTGGGAATTGAACCTGGGTCTCTGGTACCACTACGCTACCGCACTGCCCTTATAGAACCTTCCTTCAGCCTGATACTACGTACTTTTGTATCTTCTGCCCATTGGAGGGGGGCAGAGAGAATATCTGGAGTGGGAGGGGTCTTGAGGCAGTGAGAAGGTATGCCTTCTAGCTTTTGACATTTTACCCTGGGTAAAAGTAAGACTTCTTGATGAGGAAGGAATCCCATCAGACCCCAAGCCTTAGGGTGCCCAAACCTAACGAGAGTAGTCTGCTTCCACCATGTCAGGGTGACAGGGTGGAGCGCAGAGCTGTTGAATGGCCTTGGGGTGAGGGGTTTAGAGAGGGTCTAAGGAGGAACTTTCCCCTCCCAGAGGTGTGGAGAGGCAGACTGGAATGGTGAGAGACAGCGACAGGGTGGAGCGCAGAGCTGTTGAATGGCCTTGGGGTGAGGGGTTTAGAGAGGGTCTAAGGAGGAACTTTCCCCTCCCAGAAGTGTGGAGAGGCAGACTGGAATGGTGAGAGACAGCGACAGGGTGGAGAGCAGAAATCACCCCATAGCAGAGGAGTCTCAACCCAGAGGGCATTGGGTCAGAGTGAGGGCTGCAAATGGGGTTCCAGGGAGGAATTCTTCCAGCCAGAGGGAGCTGCAAATCTACTGGTGGCTGGATTTTGTCTTGGGGGTTGAAGGAGTGTGTGTGGGTCGGTGGGAGGAGTGAGGGTTGCTGTTATTGTTGCTTGTGTTGTTCTGCTAAACATTGAGAGCATGCGATGTTGCTTCCAGACCGTGTGGTGACACTTGCTGCCCACCCCCCACCCCAAGCATATCCTTGGGTTGTTAACACAAATGACACTTCTCACTGTATGTTTTGATGCACTTGTGATTAAATAAGGAGCCCAAGTGCCCGAAGATGTCTGGCCTTGAATGTGTAAGAGTAAGTGTGTCTCTGCTTGCCATGGGAGTAGTCACCTCGGACTGAGAACAGTTAGCCCCTGAGACCTACCCTTAACATCTGCGGACGGAGTTTCACCGATGACGTTTCAGGCTAGAGGTTATCAGACCCAGAAAGAGGCCTGTGCTTTGAAGTGCTAACCCTGCATCTCTCTCCACAGATGTCGTCTGGTTTGCTGCGAGTTTTGATCAGGGTCCATGCGTGGTAAGGGTGATGCTTTAACCTGACCTGTGGTATTAACCCCAATCCTCTTCCCTTCTCCTTGACAGCCGTGCCTGATGTCTCTACTTACCAGTATGACGAGATCTCGGGATATTATTACGACCCCCAGACTGGACTCTACTATGACCCCAACTCACAGGTAATGAGGGGGAATGGGGGGTGCATGGTGCTGACCTTGCTCATCCGGGGTGGGAGGGAAGCATTGGAGGGCGGTGGGGGACAAACAGAAGAAGGCCATCCATAGCCTCCACGCTCCTTTGAACACTTTCTGGGGATTAATTGGCCACAATGGCTCTATAGTTGTCACAGTATCCACAGGCTCCCACGGTCGCCATAGGACAGAGGAGCAGAATTAGAACCTTCTGCCCCTCAATTACGTTCCCAAACCCCACTCTCCTGCCTTCTCCCTGTAACCTTTGACGCCATTAGGTTCAGGTTTTTACACGCTTCAGGTCTTTAGATAATTGGGCTTTGTTCCAGGGAAGGTGGGATCTGTTCCGAAGGGACGGTTTACACCTGAACTGGAGCGGTACTAACTTTCTTGCAGGGAAGTTTGCTAGTCCTTCTTGGGGGGGGTTTAAACTAAATTTGCAGGGGGCGGGGATCCAGAATGTGAGAGAGGATAGCGAGAGGAAGAATAAAGGACAGGTGGGGACTACACGGTTCTGGAATATTAAGTGTGTAGTAGAGAAAGGTGAGGCGGAACAAGTGATAAGGAGGACACGTACAGAGGGATGGTCTGACGGAACATGGAGTTAAATGTGTTGAAAGAATAAGTAAATTTAGGAAGGACAACAAAATTCTAGGGGCGTATAGCCCGATGGGAGTTCGGGGAGCTGGATTAAGCACAATAGGCAGCGATTCAAACAGAGAGAGGAGAAATGGGCTAAAAATTCTATATGTGAATGCACGAAGTGTCAGAAATAAGGCGGATGAGCTTGAAGCTCAGGTGCGAATGGGTAACTATGATGTTGTTGGGGAACGGAGACATGGCTGCAGGGAGATCAGACCTGGGAAATGAACGTACAAGGGTATACGTGCTATCGTAGGGACAGAAATGTGGGCAGAGGGGGTGGGGTGGCCCTGTTGGTGAGGAATGAGATTCAGTCCTTTGCAAGGGGGGGACATAGGGTCAGGAGAAGTAGAGTCTGTGTGGATAGAATTGAGGAACAGTAAGGGCAAAAGGACCCTAATGGGTGTTGTCTACAGGCCACCAAACAGTAGCATGGATATTGGGTGCAAGTTGAATAGGGAGTTAACATTGGCATGTGGCAAAGGTAATGTCGCAGTAGTTATGGGGGATTTCAACATGCAGGTGAACTGGGAGAATTAGGTTGGTGCTGGACCCCAGGGTAGGGAGTTTGTAGAGTGCCTACGGGATGCATTCTTGGAACAGCTTGTATGAGAGCCAACCAGAGACAACGCTATTCTGGATTTAGTGTTATGTAATGAACAGGATTTGATAAGCGATCTTGAAGTAAAGGAGCCATTAGGAGGTAGTGATCATAATATGATAAGTTTTTATCTGCAATAGAAGGATAAGGGCAGCTCGGAGGTGTCAGTGTTGCAGTTGAACAGAGGAAACTATGTAGCCATGAGGGAGGAGCTGGCCAAAGTTGACTGGATGGATATCCTAGCAGAAAAGACAGTGGAACAGCAATGGCAGGTATTCTTGGGAATAATGCACAAGGTGCAAAATCAGTTCATCCCCCAGAGAAGGAAGGATTCAAAGGGGGGAAAGGGGCCACAGTGGTTGACAAAGGAAGTCAGAGATTGCATAGAATTTAAAAAAAGGAAGTATGACAGAGCTAAGGTGAGTGGGAGGACAGATGATTGGGAAGTTTTTAAGGAACAACAGAACTTATCTAAAAAGGCAAAACGGGGAGAAAAAATGAGGTACCAATGCAAGCTAGCCAGGAATATAAAGGAGGATAGCAAAAGCTTTTTTAGGTATGTGAAGAGAAAGAAGATAGTTAAGAACAATGTTAGGCCCTTGAAGAATGAATTGGGTGAAATTGTTATGGGAAACAGAGAAATGGCAGAAGAATTTAATAAGTACTTTAGATCTGTCTTCACTATGGAAGACACAAGCAATCTCCCAGATGTATGGATGGGACAAGGACATAGGGTAACAGAGGAAATGAAACAGATTGACATTAGGAAGGAAACGGTGATGAGTAGACTGATGGGACTGAAGGCTGACATATCCCCAGGTCCATATGGTCTGCATCCTAGGGTACTAAAGGAGGTGGCCCTGGAAATTGCAGATGCATTGGTAATCATTTTCCAATGTTCCTTAGATTCAGGATCAGTTCCTGAGGATTGGAGAATGGCTAATGTTATGCCACTTTTTAAGAAAGGAGGGAGGGAGAAAACAGAGAACTATCGACCTGTCAGCCTGACATCGGTGGTGGGGAAGATGCTAGAGTCCATTATTAAAGATGAAATAGTGGCATATCTAGATAGCAGTGATAGGATTGGACCGAGCCAGCATGGATTTACCAAGGGTAAATCATGCTTGACTAATCTGTTGGAGTTTTTCGAGGATGTAACCAGGAAGTTAGACGGGAGAGATTCAGTGGATGTAGTGTGCCTTGATTTTCAGAAGGCATTTGATAAGGTCCCACATAGGAGATTGGTGGGTAAAATCAAAGCTCATGGCATTGGGGGGAAGACATTGACATGGATGGAAAACTGGTTGGCAGATAGAAAGCAAAGGGTAGCGGTGAATGGGAGTTTCTCGGAAAGGCAGGTGGTGACTAGTGGGGTGCCACAGGGCTCGGTATTGGGACCACAGCTGTTTACGATTTACGTCAACGATTTAGATGAAGGCATTGAGAATAACATCAGCAAATTTGCTGATGATACTAAGCTGGGTGGCAGTGTGACATATGATGAGAATGTTAGGAGAATTCAGGGTGACTTGGATAGGCTGTGTGAGTGGGCAGATACTTGGCAGATGACGTTTAATGTGAATAAGTGTGAGGTTATCCACTTCGGGAGTAAGAACAGGAAGGCAGATTATTAAATGAACGGTGTAGAGTTAGGTAAGGGAGAAATACAAAGAGATCTAGGAGTCCTTGTTCATCAATCACTGAAGGTGAATGAGCAAGTGCAGCAGGCAGTGGAGAAGGCTAATGGAATGTTGGCCTTTATTACAAAGGGAATTGAGTACAAGAGCAAGGAAATCCTCTTGCATTTGTACAGAGCCCTGGTGAGACCACATCTGGAGTATTGTGTACAGTTTTGGTCTCCAGGGTTAAGGAAGGACATCCTGGCTGTAGAGGAAGTGCAACGTAGATACACGAGGTTAATTCCTGGGATGTCCGGACTGTCTTACGCAGAGAGGTTAGAGAGACTGGGCTTGTACACGCTGGAATTAAGGAGATTGAGAGGGGATCTGATTGCAACATATAAGATTATTAAGGGATTGGACAAGATAGAGGCAGGAAATATGTTCCAGATGCTGGGAGAGTCCAGTACCAGAGGGCATGGTTTGAGAATAAGGGGTAGGTCATTTAGGACAGAGTTAAGGAAAAACTTCTCCCAGAGAGTTGTGGGGGTCTGGAATGCACTGCCTCGGAAGGTAGTGGAGGCCAATTCTCTGGATGCTTTCAAGAAGGAGCTAGATAGGTATCTTATGGATAGGGGAATCAAGGGATATGGGGACAAGGCAGGAACCGGGTATTGATAGTAGATGATCAGCCATGATCTCAAAATGGCGGTGCAGGCTTGAAGGGCCGAATGGTCTACTGCACCTATTGTCTATTGTCTATAAGAACCTATCACCTAATGACTTGGCCTCCACAGCCACCTGTGGCAATGAATTCCACAGATTCACCACCCTCTGGCTAAAGACATTCCTCCTCGTCTCCGTTCTAAAGAGACGTCCTTCTATTTTGAGGCTGTGCTCTCTGATCCTAGACTCTCCCACTGTAGGAAACATCCTCCTCACAACCCCTCCTGGCCTTTCGATGTTCGATAGGTTTCAGTGAGATTCCGCCCCACCCCCACTCTTCTAAACTATGGCAAGTGCAAAGAGTGCCATTAACATTATTGACATGAACACGTGGCTACAGTGCGTTAGGGGTCAAAAGTGTGTTAGCAGTGCAGAATGAAGTGTAAGAACTACAAAGAGAAGTGCAGTGCAGGTAAACAATAAGCTGCAAGATCATACCGATGTAGCCGTAAGATTGAGACTCATTGTTTTAGGGGACTGTTCAAAAACAGTGGAGTTGAGCCTAGGCTTTTGTATCTGCTGCCCGATGGGAGAATGCCCAGGGTGAGTGGGGGTCTTTAATTCTGCTGTCCGCAGTGAGGTAGTGTTGACGAAGTCCATGGAGGGGAGGCAACTCATCTTGTGATGCCAACGACTCTCTGCCATTTCTGGGGGTCACATGCAGAACAGTTAACACATCCAGATAGAAATGGCCCTGTTCACCCCTCCTCTTGAGTGTGTGCGTGTGCGTTTGTGCATGTGGGAGAGTGAGACCCACCAGCCCGTGGTTTGAGCCTCCCGCGTTAATAGCCGTCTCTGTGTACATACGTGCAGTACTATTATAACGCACAGACACAGCAGTACCTGTACTGGGATGGGGACAAGCAGACCTACCTACCGGCCCCTGACCAGAGCGGTGATTCCAAAGACGGTTCCGGCCTGAAGGAAGGCAAGGAGAAGAAGGAGAAGCCCAAGAGCAAGACAGCTCAGCAGGTGAGAAGCCGAGGACAGGTGGCATGTGGGGCTGTTCCACTGTCTGCCCCCGCCAGCACCCTCTGATGCTCCAGTCATCCTGGGGGTGTGGTGGGGAGGAGGCCATGTGTCCACATCCCAGGACGAGGGCACAGTACGCCCACACCCATCCCCCAGCTAACTCTCCCTGACATGGTGCAGCCACAGTGTTTCATATCCGAGTCCAGATCTAATGAAAGCATCTGCACCATATCCTGTTCCCAATGTAGCAGGATGGCAGGGCAGTGCCAGAGGGGCAGAGCAGCCACCCAGGGCCAGAGGCACCAAGGTTTGCCAGGGGCATGTGGCCACCTGGGGGTGGGGAAGACGTCTGTGCTATGGGGTGCTGCGGGGGCGAGGGCTGCTACTACAGTCAATATGACCGCCTTCCTTCCCTCCCACCCCCACCCCTTAGATCGCCAAAGACATGGAGCGCTGGGCCAAGAGCCTGAACAAGCAGAAGGAGAACTTCAAGAACAGCTTCCAGCCACTGAGCTACATGCGAGAGAGCGAGCGCCGGGAGTCAGCCTCTGCCGACGCGGGCTACGCCATGCTGGAGAAGAAGGTACCAGACTGGGCCAGGAGGGAGGGGGGCACCTCCTGCCCATACTCCCAATCCCGGCTGGGCTCTCTGCTTCCCCCCCCCCCCCACCCCCACCTCCCAGCCACCCGTCCCACCTCGTCTGATCTCTCTCAGAACTGTATACCACAGAAACAGGCCTTTTGGCCCATCTGATCCAACCTCCAGTTTCTTCTGGAGCAGCGGAGGCTGCAGGGGACCTGGAGGAGGTTTCTACATTACAGTGGCTATCTGTAGTTTAGGTGTCTAATGCTACAGGGCAGACGTTTAAGGTGAGAGAAGGAAGTTCAAAGGAGACGTGTGGGGAAAGGTATTTTTTCCACAGGGAGTGGTGGGTGTCTGGAATGCTCTGCCTGGGGAGGTGCTGGATCAGAATTGGGTTTCTTACCACTGACAGGTACAGTATGTGGTGAAATTTATCGTTTTGAGGCAGCAATGGAGTGTAAGACAATTAAAAAAAATCACAGTAAATTACAAAAATAAATTGTGCCAAAAAAGGAATAGTGAGGTAGTGTTCGTGGATCAGAAATCGGATGCAGAGGGGAAGGAGCTGTTCCTCAGTTGTTGAGCAATGTCTTCAGGCCCCTGTCCCTCCTCCCTGACGGTAACAATGAGAAGAGGGCATGTCCTGGGTGATGGGGGTCCTTTTAGATCGGAATCAGGTTTATTGTCACTGACGTACACGTGAAGAGTGTTGTTCAACAGCAGCAGTACAATCAAAATCTACAGTCCGAGGACGTACCGGTCAGTAGGTTAGTTGGTCATTGTAAATTCGAGGGTTGCTGGACGGTCTGGTTCAAACAAGCTCTTCCTATTCTGTGGTCCCTGCTGACCAAAATGGTTGTCGAGGCGAGTCCCGTTTACCTGGATTTAGTCCGTCACCCAGCCATTCCAATCCACGGACCTGCACAACTGTCTCTTGGGCGCCCCTACTGTACCCACCTCTATTTCCGCTGGCAGTTCCTTCCACGTAGTTTAGAACCCACCACTGTGAGGCACCTCCCTCTCAGATCGGGACAACCCTGTGGGCTCACTCCCAGCCTACGGAGTGGGAAAAGCCATTTTGCCCTTCTGGACTGTACTGACAGCCGAGGTGAAGAAGAACAAAACTCCCTGCCGTTTGTGGACAGGAGGTGAGGGAGGAGGGGTGTGTACCACTCAGAGTTTCACACGTTTCTTTCCCCACCCCACTGCAGAGTTCCCTGGCTGAGCGTCAACATGTCATGATGGAACACCTCAAACGCACCAGCGACAAGATGAGGGACGATGACACTCGCACGGTAGGGAGTGACCAGGGTTGCTGAGGGTGACCATGCTGTGAGTGGGAGGTGATGGGGTCGGTCACCGTGGTCCTTGATGGGAGGGGGGTGGGAGGGTCTGACTTCTCTCCCTTTCAAACCCCTTCTATCTCACTTCCTGTCCACTTAACTTCCCCGCTGTCCACTTAACTTCCCCGACTGTCCTTCTGCCCCCGCGCCCCTCCTTCCTTTCACCCCCTCCCCATGTTTTCTCTGCCTCTCCCACTGCCCACCGTGTGTTCCTCCCCCAGCCGTTCGCCGAAGATATCTGTCACAAACTCGAGTGTATTGGCGTTCACCTTGTGTGGCATGGGGTGATCCTTACATCTGTTTACTCCCCCCCCCCACCCCCCGAGCAGAAGTCGAGCCCACTGCGGGGGCTGGTGGCGGCCTACAGTGGCGAGAGCGACAGTGAGGAGGAGCCGGAGGAGGAGCAGGAGGAGAGGCTGACCGACTGGCAGAAGCTGGCCTGTTTGCTGTGTCGCAGGCAGTTCCCCAGCAAAGAGGCTCTCATCCGTCACCAGCAGCTCTCCGAGCTCCACAAGGTAACAGACCCACACTCCAAACCCCAAACCCCTTCACCGCTCCGTGCCAGTGGTGGGAAATGCGTGTCAGCTCAACTCCAGCGCCCGCAGGAGAGTGTAAAACCCTGAGTCAGTCCCCCCAAGGAGACGGGCCGCGGTTTCCCCTTCACCCCGGGGAGACGGGCCGCGGTTTCCCCTTCACCCCGGGGAGACGGGCCACGGTTTCCCCTTCACCCCGGGGAGACGGGCCGCAGTTTCCCCTTCACCCCGGGGAGACGGGCCGCGGTTTCCCCTTCACCCCGGGGAGACAGGCTGTAGTCCATGACACACAGAAACAGAATTAGGCCATTGAATATGAGGCACCATTCCATCATGGCTAATTTATTATCCTTCTCAACCCCATTCTCCTGCCTTCTCCCTGTAACCTATAATACCCTTACTAAACAAGAACCTATTAATCTTCGCTTTAAGTAAACCCAATGACTTGGCCTCCACAGCCACCCATGGCGATGAATTCATTTCCATACACTATATTTTATTGCCATTCTCATTCACCCTCATTGCCATTAGGAAGTCCTGCTTCCTAAACACTACCTCCCCCTCCATCTTTTTATTTTGTCTGCAAACTTGGCCACAAAGCCATCCAAACCAGCAGCATGAGGTGTGAGCTTTGTTTGTCACATTTGAATTGTGGTGTTTGCATCAGTGACTAACAGTCTGTGGATTGGGCTGGGGCAGTCCGCAGCCCTCAAGTGACGCCAGCATGGTAGGCACAATTCTCTAACCCTAATCCTTATCTCTTCGGAATATGGGAGGAAACCGGAGCACCCAGAGGAAACCTGGAGAATGTACAGATAGATTGCAGCTGCTATCATAACATTACGCTCATCACATGCAAAATGCTGGTAGAACACAGCAGGCTAGGTTCTGGGTCAGGGTCCTGATGGAGGGTCTCGGCCCGAAACGTCGACAGCGCTTCTCCCTATAGATGGTGCCTAGCCTGCTGTGTTCTACCAGCATTTTGTGTGTGTTGTTTGAATTTCCAACATCTGCAGATTTCCTCGTGTTTGCGTAACGCTACTGTGCTGCCCTTGGAGTTGTAATTGTAGTCTCTCCCTCCTCCTACACCCGGAGGAAGGTGTGTGAGGTGAGGCGATCCTTGTTCCCAACGTTTCTGGATCACCCCTGCCTTCATCGCCCAGGCTCCAACCCCACCACCCTGCATTCAACCCTGTTGGTGAGAGGCAGCCAGCATGAACCAGGGCACCCCTGTGTGGTTTGTGGGTCCTCTGCCCCAGCCAGTCCCATCTCAGCCCAGTCCTCGCATGTCCTGGAACAAGGGATGTGTCCTCCACTGCCTGAGCAGTTCCTAGCATCAGGCTTTCCTGTTACCGATGCCCCATGGTTCTGCCTAAGAGGAGCATCTACCCCATCTCTGGGTGGGGCGGATTGTGCCAATATTCAGGGCGAGGTAATCAGTGGGCCTCTGCAGCCGTTATTGGGGGCGTTCAGTGTGTATGTGTGTGTGTGTGTGTGTCTGTGTTGAGTACAATTCACAGTTGAGCTGATCAATCCTCCATCTTGCAGCAAAACCTAGAGATACATAGGCGCTCGAAGCTGTCAGAGGCCGAGCTGGAAGCCCTGGAGAAGAGTGAGAGAGAGGTGCGTGTCTCTGTGCGTTCGGTAGCAAAGTCGTCTTGTGGATCAACAGCGGAGGAACAGAGGGATCTTTGGGTCCATGTCCATTGATCGTCAGAGTTGCCGCACAAGTTGATGGGGTGGTTAAGATGGCGCATGGTGTGTAGGCCTTCATTAATCGGGGTTAATGTTGCAGCTCTAAAAAAAAACTCCAGTTAGAACACGCTGGGAGTATTATGTTCAGTTCTGTTCACTTCATTATAGGAAGGATGTGGAAGCTTTAGAGAGGGTGCCGAGGAGATTTACCAGGATGCTGCCTGGATTAGAGAGCATGTCTTATGAGGATAGGTTGAGCAAATTAGGGCGAGAACAAGAATGAGAGGTGACTTGATAAGAGGTTCTCCCAGTGTGGGACTAAACCAGGAGTTATGGAAACGGAAACTGTGTATGGTACTCCCAGTGTAGGTTTAACCCAGGAGTTACGGAGACGGGAACTGTGCACGGTGCTCCCAGTGTGGGTCTAACACAGGAGTTACGGAGACGGGAACTGCATGGTGCTCCAGTGTGCTGTGAATGAATAATCGAGATGAAGTAGTGCACCATTTTGTGCCAGTCCACCTGCCCATGGACACCTCGCAAGTAAATGCAGTTGACAAGTGCCCTCCGTTAATCATCCCCTCTCCCCCTCATTGCCGTCCACAGCTGAAGTACAGAGCAGCAGAGAGACGGGGCAAGCTGCCCATGGCTGATGTATCGGAGCCCAAGAGGAAAAGGACACAAGCAACGTATGTTTAATGTTAACGTGCTGCTTGACTCCTCAGGCCCTCCTGTCTGCCCTCACACTCCCCTCTATCCACTTGCCCTCCCCTCCAACCCAACATTGCCCTTCCCTCTACTCGCATCCCTCTCACCCACTCATGCACTTTTAACAACTGAGTGATTGTTCATTGCCTGAACCGTGTGCGTGGAGCTGAGCCCCTTCCCCCTCCCACCCCTCCTGTCCCCTTTCTCCCTCATCCCCTTTGAATGTGAGTGGATGTGATGTGAACCCGAAATGTGTGGAGTTGAGCCCTCACCCCTTCTCTCCATATCTCCCTCCCTCTCCCATTGTCTCCATCTCTCCCACGCATTAGTTGTGAGGCCAAACTGTATGTGGAGCTGAGCTTTGTCTCTCTCTGCCATTGTCTCTCCCCCTCCTCTCCCCAGCGCATTAGTTGTGAAGCTGAACTGTGTGTGGAGTTGAGCCCCCATCTCTCTCTCTCTCTCTTCCCCACCCTCTCAGGTTTGATGGACTAAACCAGGACATTGGAAACCGCATGATGGGCTGGAAGGCCGGCGGCAGACTGGGGAGCAAAGACTCAGGCCTGTCCTCTCAGGTACCTCCTCCCTCCCTCACCACCCCACGCCCCCTTGCTTCACCCTGGCCGTCCCACAATTCCGACTAAGCTCCCCTCTTCTCTCCGCAGTAGCCCTGAGGCTTCGTGGGAACCTCATCGTCCATGTCGGTGAGTTTGCTGAGGCTACACGGGGCGCCTGGGTGGGGATTTACTCCAGAAACACCGGGTGAATGTCCCATAGGCAGTTGTGACACATAGCATGGATATAGGCCATTTGGCCCAACCAGTCTGTGCTGACCAGAGTGCCCACCCAGTTTTCGGCCCAAGTTAAATTATTGTAGCTGTCTTAACCTGTCATATGCTCACCACCCTCTGTATGAAAAGGTGGGCCCTTGGGTCTCTTAAATCTGCCTCTCACCTGAACCTATACACCGTAGAGTTAGACTCTTCTGTTCCTGTCCCTGTTCACCCTATCCAGCTTTAAAAATACTTTTTCGTGTGTCTTGGCAGCACTGTGACAACCATTCAATCTCTGGTCAATCCCCTTAACCAATTTAGCAAGCACTCGTGCACATAGCAAGCAAACCATCATCCCAGAAGTCACGGGCACATGCGTGCACACAGGGTGGGTTCTGTCCCACTGCCCTTGGGGACTGCTATCGGGGCCATGATTGGGTTTTTGTCCAGCCTGCCAGTTACTTGCTGTGCGATGGCGGCTGGCCTTGTTGGAGGGTGGGTCACTATGGGATCAGCTGAGTGCATCTCTCATTTTGTTTGTCTCTGCAGTGCCTGGAGCGTGTGGTGAGCAGTGCCCACCACCCCACTGGTGAAAGGCACAACACCTCTGCTCCCTGGGAGTCCACAGCACTGGCCGTTCATCCTGACCAGCTCAGAGAAAGACTGTAAATATTTTTATCAGCCTCCAATATGTACTTTTTTTTTACCAATTAAAACCAAACTGTTTCTGAAGGTGTCACAGTTGGCTGTGGTTTGGTGGTTGGAGGGCTTGGGGTGGGGGACGGGATTTGGGTTAAAGCAGGGGTCCATGGCATAAGAAAGATTGGAAACCCCTGCTTTAAAGGGAGCTGAGGAGGGTACTGGACATGTAGGGGCACAGGAGATGTTGGATATCTGGTGCAGCTAACTGGGGAGGGAGGAGGGTTACCTCTCCGGGACAATCACGCAGCACGAAACAGGCCCTTGAACCCAATTTCTCCATGCTTTCCCAGCTGGTCTCGTTTGCCCCATACCCCTAGATGTGTGGTGGCTTTGCAGTGGGTCTGCTTGGATTACAGGGCAAAAGCCGTTGGAAGAGGTTAGACAAATGGGTTGTTTTCTCGGGGTGGGGGGCATGAACAGAGAGAGGTTTAGAAGATTACCCAAGGCGTAGACAGATGTCCAGTTATGTTTAGTGCCAGAGCTGCACAGTGTGGGGAGTGGGGGGTAAAGTTTGTGTAGGGCATGTTTTATTATATGTCAGGTGGTGGTGACACAAGTACTGTATCCAAGAGGCTCCAGTCCTCATTGAGGTGGAAAGGGGGGAGGGGAGCAGCTCCAAGTTCCAGGGCATCAGTATTTCAGAGGATCAATCCTGGGCCCAGCACATCGTTGGAGTCATGAAGGCGGCGTGCCAGTGGCTAGCCTTCATTAGGAATATGAGGAGATCCAGCATGTACTGTGCAGAGCATTCTAATAGGTATGGAGACAACAACACTGATCATAAACTGCAGAGGGCTCCCCAGTAGTGAAAGTGGTACCTCACGAAGGCAGAATCCATCAAGGGCCCTCACCACCACCAGCAATTTGTGACATTGAGCTGCAAATTTCACACCTGTGATTATGAACCGTGATGCTGATGTGCAGACAGTGGAAGGATATGGACTATGTGTAGGCAAAAGGGACTAGTTTGGTTAAAAGGGACGCGTTATTGGTTTGGTACAACACCATGAGGCAAAGAGCTGGTCCAACTCCTATTCAAACACATTTTTGATGCTGTAACATCCCCATCATCCTCGTCCAAACATTACACCTCGTGCTCACTCCCGTCTGGTTTTAGAACCCCCTTTCCACCTTATCCATACCTCCTGAACACCATCCAGAATGCCTGAAGCTGTGCAGTGGTTAGGTTAGGTTTAAATAAACACCTCTAACCCACTAGATGATCACCTCACCCAAGGATAATAAAGAGAAAAGAAATGACAAACAAAAAGCAAGTGAATTTTATTGAAGTACAGTGCAGGCAAAATATCTTACAAGGTATCTGCATTTTCTTGCATCAGAAGGTTGACAGTTAACACTTCCAAAGCACAGCAACATATCTGTAAGTGATAGTCATCAGGATTGTCTTGTGTTTCATCTTGAGAGGTGTTTGAATCTTCACGAGCTGCTGGTGTTGAAGATGACACAACATCTTCGATAGGTGGCAGCACATCTGTGTGAGCCGAAGTTGACTGCAATGAATTTTCCAAGTGTCGACTCATCTCGCACTTTTCTTAGCTATTTTTGTTTCGTATATTTTGATCTGACTTTGATCAGTTCATCTTGCAACACGTGCACATTCATTACAGTAATAAAACTGCGATGCTCTTATCTTTTATCAGTTCGCCTGTCCGATCAACAGACATTTTTTTGGCTACCTCTTCCTCATTTTTATCACTACTTTCACCCCCACGGTCTTTTGTCTCTGGGCTCACAGCCATCTGCACAATTTCAGTGGCAGTATAATGTCAAACAGTAGGCTCATTATCATCACTACCCATCCACTCATCTATTATCTGCATCTGTCACAGCAGGATTACTTACTTCTTTAGCATAAGAGAGCAGCTTGTGTACAATTTGTTTTTGCTTTGAAACCCTAAAAAGTCATTTCCAATTTCCTCACCAGGTGCAGGCTTGAACGGTAAACCTGACCACAATTTATGTCATCTATTCTTCAGTTTTGATGCTTCAACTGACTTCCATAAATAATATCTCACATTAATTATTTCACAAATTCCTGTACTCATGTGCTTCATAAATAGGGAGCAATAACTGAGCCTTCAAAGGGCGTAATATGCTATTGTCCAGGGGTTGAATTAATGATGTGTAGAGAGGTAGCAGTTAAATAGTGTAAACATTATTCTTTACCAGGAGTTCTACTTTTGGATGTGCAGGGCAGCATGATGTTACAGTGTTTGCTCAGACCAGCCCAGTCACTGTGAGCTCTCTCTTCCGGAATAAAGTAACATTTGAACCGATTAATCCACCCTTCTCTGTTGATCACAGTAAATTACTGGAAACTGCTTCATAACTTTGAAAGCTCTGGGATGGAAAAAAATACAGGTTCCTGCAGGGTTAGAGCACCCAACACAGTGACACGATCTTTAGGTGATTCTGCATTCTGACAGTGTTCCCTATTACAAGGCAGTTCCATCCATATTGTAGATCTGCTCAAGACTTAAGATTTTCATCAGGAACTAACTCAACAGCTGCTGACTGTATTTCACCACACACTGTTGAAATGCTGAAGCTACCGTTCACTGTATTCTTCACAAAATAATTTTACCTGTTCCTTCATCCCTCCTGACAGTCCTACATCTTCACTGATGCAAGGTCTGAACCTTTTCCAAACCAGCTAAAAAGTAAATCAAAAACTCATCCCTTCACCCTACACCATGTTGATAGCCCTCCATCTTCCTCATATCCATGTGTCTTGGAAGGGTCTCCACCGACACCCCAATACCTCTCCCCAAGTAAAAATTCCACTTTGAGCCTCTCACCTTCAAAGCCTGCCCTCTGGTATTAGACGTTGAGGGGTGGAGTGAAAACAGTCCCAGCTTTGTGATGGGTCTCCTTCAAACCAGCCCTTCAGCCCCGATCCAGACCTCACCCCTCGTGCCTGCACAATGTCCATACTCTGCATGTTCACTTGCTTGTCATAATCCCACCACCACCCTGTCTAGCGCACATCCTCTGAACTTTGCATCCTTTGCACTAAAACCCCCTCGTATTGGACATTTTTGCCGTGTGGTGTGAAATTATCTCTCCCCTTAGTCTTCGCTGATCCAAGTGTGTCCCCCTCGCCCGTGGTTACAATATGGGACTTATACCCTTGCTCCAAATCTCCCAGAGGAAACAAGACGTGCAGGAAGAGCAGTTGTGGTATCCTTTAATCGTGGGCCCCTTGGTCAGTCCCTACCATAGTTCTGCTCCCAGAATTGGACGGGGAGAGGGGAGAATCGGCAGCTGGGGGTTCCCATCAGTAAGTGGCTCAAGATGCTCGAGAGATTCGGGATGGAGAAAGTGTCTCACAGCTCCCGGTGCAGACCCTCGACGAACTGCTGGTAGTATCGCTCTGAAACACAGAGAAGAGGGGTTGGGTAGGGGAGTGAGAGGCGAGGCAGGGGGAAGGGGAGATGGGGGGTGCCGTGCTCACAGAGGGGAGTGAGGAGGAAATCATACTGGGGCAACACTGTTGTGCATAGGTCCAACTCTGAGGTGACTGTCCTCAGTTGAGGATGTGCTCATTGATCTGCTATGATTGCCCCCGCCCCATCAGTGGGGCAACTCCGTATTAGCCCCAACCCCCTCTCCTCGCACTCACCTCCATCAGCATCGACCACTCCGTGCCGGATGAGGAAGTCCAGGGCTACCAGGGCACAATTGGGTTTGAATTCTGAGCCCACAATGGCCTCCTTCACCTGGGGAAGGAACAGATTGAGAGAAGGCAGGGTGAGGGAACAAGCACCACATAACCTGGGCTCCTGCTGGCACTGGCACACCCCTATGACACAGGCGACCTCCCCATGCCGGAGTCAGCCAAAGAGTCATCAAAACTTACGTATGCCATGCCACTCCCTCTCAACTCACCCAGGATCACAAGACAAAATTAGTCTGTTTGAACCATCGAGTCTGCCCCACCATTCCATCATGTCTGATGCATTATCCCTCTCAACCCCACTGTCCTGCTAATCAACCACTTTCAATATACCCGACGTCCTGACCTCCACAGTCGTCTGTGGCAATGAACTGCACAGATTCATCAACCTGTGGATGCAGAAATTCCTCCCCGCTCCGTTCTAAAGGGATGTCTGAGGCTGTACCCTCTGGTCCTAGACTCCCTCCCACTCTAGGAAACATCCTGTCCATGTCCACAATCTAGGCCTTTCAACACTCAGTAGGTTTCAATGAGATTCCCTTACTCCAAATCTAAACTCCAGTGAGTACAAGCCCCAGGGTCAAACACGCCTCATGTGTTGGGCTCCTTCATCCCCACAGTCATTCTATTAGCACGCCATTTCTCTCTTCCCATCCCCTGTAAACTCACCGAGGGGCCCCTCTCCTCTGCTGTTCTCTGTGAAACTTACCAAGATCACTAACTTGTCTCCTGGAACCTCACTTACTCATCAACTGTGAACATTTCTTTAAGGAACGGAATTCAAAGTACTATGAGGAAGTTGTACACCCCAGGGCTGTGTGCTGAGCCCATGACAGACTGCTCAGCCGAAATCACATTGTCAAGGTCACTGATGACTCAGCAGTAACGATGAGACAGCCTGCAGGGAGGTGGGGGGGGGGGGGGGGGTAGTGCTCGACGCCTGGTGCCAGGCGAATAATCTCTTCCTCAATATCGATAGAAGGAGATGGTTATCATCTTCAGGGGAACTCTCACTCCCCCTTACAGAGGCAGCACAGCAGTGGAAACTGCCAGCCGCGTGCCCGAGTATGGTTGAGGAATGAGTGAGTTTTCAGAGTCCAGTTCACCAGAGATTTGAGCAGACAAGGTACAGTCCTGATGCAGCCAAATGGAATTGTGGGGTGGGTGGGGGGGGAGACAGGCAACACAAAATACTGGAGGAACTCAGTGAGTCAAAGGGAAATTAATAGTTGATGTTTCAGGTCGAGACCCTTCATAAGCGCTGAAAGGAGAGCCAGTATATTTCAAAAGACCATAAAATATAGGAGCAGAATTAGGCCATTTGGCCCATCGAGTCCACTCCATTTCATCCTGACGGATTCATTTCCCCCTCAGCCCCTGCCTTTCCCCTGTATCCCTTCATGCCCTGACCAATCAATCTATCAAACTCTGCCTTAAATATACCGAGTGAATTGACCTCTACAGCCACCTGAGGCAATGAATTCCACAGATTCACCACTCTCTAGCTAAAGTAATTCCAACTCGCCTCTCTTCTACATGGACAGCCCTCTATTCTGAGACTTCTGGTCCTAGACTCCCCCGCCATAGAAACATCCTCTCCACATCCACTCTGTCAAGGCCCTCCAGCATTCAACAGGTTTCAATAACTCGTGAATACAAACCCCAAGCCATAGCATGCTCTTTTTATCCTGGAATCATTTTCGTGAACCTCCTTTGACCCCTCGCCCAGGTCAACACATCCTTTCCAAGATTAGGGGCCCAGGATGGCAGGTGATGGGTGTATCTGACTGAGGGAGTGGGAAGAGTAGGGATCAAGCAAGAAGCTTGAGAAGTGATGGGTGAAAGTGACAGAGTGTAGATGGAAAAGGGTCAGCATGGACATGTTGGGCTGAAGGGCCCGTGTCTAGATCCCAGTTTGGATTGGTAGGAATACGTCCCTCGACTGTGTGCCACTCAAATGAGTCACCACTGATGTGCAGTCATTTACCTGCCTCGCTCTTCCAATCTCTCCACCATCACCTTAAGAATATTTACAAACCCTACTTTTACCCGAGTTCTAAACCCTCACCACCCTCAGGAAAGCCCTGAATTTACTTGTCGACAGTTTAGATTTTAAACAAGGACCTCTAGCTCCCAGCCTCCCACGTGGTTGGTTCCCCACAGTAGGCTCATTCAGGAAGTCAGGAGGAATGGGGTTCAGGGAAACCTGGCTGGGTAGATTCAGAATTGGCTTGCCAACAGAAGGCAGAGGGTGGTTGTAGATGGAGATCAGTGACCAGTGGAGTTCCGCAGAGATCTGTTCTGGGTCCCCTGCTCTTTGTGATTTTCATAAATGACTTGAATGAGGAAATGGAACGGTGGGTTAGTAAGTTTGCAGATGGCATGAAGATGGGAGTTCTGGATAGTGCATTTATAGGACACAGATGGGCTGATCAGTTCAAAGGAGGAAAGGGTGAAGTGATTCACTTTGGAAGGTTGAAACTGTAGAGTTAATGACAGGATTCTCAACAGTGTGGAGGAACAGAGGGAACTTGGGGTCCTCCTCCACAGACCCCTCAAAGTTGCCGTGCAAGTTGATAGGGTGGTTAAGGAGGAGTACGGTGTGTCAGGGGATTGAGTTCAAGAGCCACGAGGTAACATTGCAGCTCTATAAAACCCTGGTTAGACCACACTTGGGAGTATTGTGTCTCATTATAGGAAGGATGTGGAGAGGGTGCAGAGATTTACTAGGATGTTGCCCGGATTAGAGAACATGTCTTATGAGGATAGGACGAGCAAGTTAGGTCTGCCAGGGTACAGATGAACTGTCAGAGGTAGCTCCCCCACCCCACCCACATGGAGTGGTGAGGTGGTGGGTGTGTGGAACACCCTGCCGGGGTGGTGGTATAAGCAATATTTAAGAAACTCTTGGGCACAGGGTGAAAGAAAAACAGAGAGCTATGCGGGACTGATCTGGGAGTAGGTTAAAATGCCAGCACATCACAGGCCAAAGGGTCTGAACTGCACAAATCTATGTTCGAGGAAACCCTCTCGTCTGATGTTTCTAAATCCAAACCCCTTAGACCCAGTAGATCTGTGAACAGCTGTCCCTTGCACACTGGTCAAACGCCCAAGCTGGTGCGGTCTCTCATCGATTCTGTTATGGGTTTACTGTGAATGCCACAAGTAAACAAACCTCGGGGTTGTACAGGGTGACACATGTGTACTTTGCTGCCAACCTTTTAACATCCTTCCATACACAAGGAGTGTGATAACATTTACAGGACAATTAAGTGTGAGGAAATATGTGTGATCACAACTAATGCTTCCACATCTCTTTAGCTACCTCTTTGCGAACCCTGTGGCTTATCTACCTTTCAGCTTCTCTTAATTACAGCCATGACATTCACTTCTGCCCCAACACGCTCGCATTTCTAGCATTCCACAGTGAAGACTGACACAAAATATGGTGCCTGTAAAATGTATTCACCACCACCCCCCGCCCCCAGAAGTTTTCATGTTTCATTGTTTACAACATTGAATCACAGTGGATTTAATTTGACTTTTTTTTTTGACACTGATCAGCAGAAAAACTCTTTTCGCGTCAAAGTGAAAACAGACCTCTACAAAAGTGGCCTAAATTAATTACAAATATAAAACACCAAATAATTAACTGCACAAGTATTCACCCCCTTAAATATGACACACCAAATCATCACTGGTGCAGCCAACTGGTTTTAGATGTCACATAATTACGGTAGTTAAATGGAGATCACGTGTGTAGACAAGGAATTTCAATTGATTGTAGTAAAATACACCTGTATCTGGAAGGTCCAACTACTGGTGAGTCAGTGTCCTGGCAAAAACTACACCACGAAGACAAAAGAACAGTCCAAGCAACTCTGCTAAAAGGTTTTTGAAAAGCACAAGTCAGGAGATGGATACCGGAAAATTTCCAACTTAACTGAACTTCAAGGGACATTCAGTAAGTCAATCATCAAGAAATGGAGAATATGGGACAGCTGTAAATCTAACTAGAGCAGGCTGTCCTCAAAAACTGAGTGACCGTGCAAGAAGGGGGTGAGTGAGGGAGGTCACCAAGAGACCGACGACAACTCTGGAGGAGTTCCAAACTTCAGTGGCTGAGATGGGAGAGACTGCGCAGACAACAACTATTGCCCGGGTGATTCACCAGTCACAGCTTTATGAGAGGGTGGCAAAGAGAAAGCCACTGTTGGGGAAAAAAACTCGTGAAATATTGGCTAGAGTTTGCCAGAAGGAATGTGGGAGACTCTGAAGTCAACCGGAAGAAGGTTCTATGGTCTGATAAACCAGAAATAGAGCTTTCTGGCGATCAGACTAAACACCGCACATCATCAAAAACACACCATCCCTACCATGGAGCACGGTGGTGGCTGCATCATGCTGTGGGGATGCTTCACTGCAGCAGGCCCTGGAGTTGACTCTTGCCACTTTTACTCTCTGTATAGCTGAAAAAAATTGTGTCCTCTTTTACATTATTGGCTACCTTATCTTCATATTTCTTTTCTTGCACAAGAGGAGTAAGATGACCAATAACAAATAAATAACCAGCTAATATGCTGGACAAGTGCAGCTGTTGGTGTCTTCTGTTGTTTTTAAAAGCTTCCCACTAATTTTGCTATATTGTTTCTCTTCTGCTTTTATGCTGTCTTTGACTTCCCTCGACAGCCACGGTTGCCTCATTCTCCCTTTAGAAGTCTTCATCTTTCCTGCACCCTCCCAGAAACTTGTTATTGCTGTTCTGCCATCATCCCTACTAATGTTCCCTTCCAATCAACTTTGGCCAGCTCCTCTCTCATTCCTCCAAAATTCCCTTTACTCCACTGTAATACTGACATATCTGTCTTCACCTTCTCCCTCTCAAACTGCAGAGTGAAATATTTCATATTATGACTACTGCCTCCCAAGGATTCCTTTACCTTAATCTCCCTAATCAAATCTGGGTCATTACATAACATCCAATCCAGAATTGTTGTACACCTAGTACGCTCAATCGCAAGCTGCTCTAAAAAAAAAATCATCGTAGAAACATAGAAAAACTATAGTACAATACAGGATCTTTGGCCCACAATGCTGTGCCAAACATGTACTTACTTTAGAAATTACCTAGGGCTAATTACCTATTAGCTCTCTATTTTCTAAACTCCACGTACCTATCCAGGAGTTTCTTAAAAGACCCTATCGTATCTGCCTCCACCACCGTTGCCGGCAGCCCATTCCACATGCTCACTACTCTCTGTGTAAAAAAAAAAACTTACCCCTGACATCTCCTCTGTACCTACTTCTAAGCACCTTAAAACTGTGCCCTCTCGTGCTAGCCATTTCAGCCCTGGGAAAAAGCCTCTGACTATCCACACGATCAATGCCTCTCATCATCTTATACCCTCCGTCACTCCATGGAGAAAAGACCGAATTCACTCAACCTATTCTCAGACAGCATGCTCCCCAATCCAGGCAATATCCTTGTAGATCTCCTCTGCACCCTCTCTATAGTTTCCACATCCTTCCTGTAGTGAGCACAGTACTCCAAGTGGAGTCTGACCAGGGTCCCATACAGCTGTAACATTACCTCTCGGCTCTTAAACTCAATTCACAGTTAATGATGGCCAAAGCACTGTATGCCTTCTTAACCACAGAGTCAACCTGCACAGCAGCACTGAGTCCCATGGACACAGCTGTCCCTGATGACCACACCTGCAAAAGGAGCATCCAGCTGCAGCTCCTATCAGACCGAGTTAGGGAATTGGAGCAGGAGCTGGATGAACTACGGATCATTCGGGAGGCAGAGGCAGAGATAGATAAGGGTTATCGGGAGGTAGTCACACTGAAAAGACAGGAGGTAGGCAAATGGGTGACAGTCAAGAGAGGCAGGGGGAGCAGACAGAGAGAGCAGAGCACCCCTGTGGCTGTTCCCATCAACAATAAGTATACCGTTTTAGATACTGTTGGTGGGGATGACCTACCAGGAACAAGCTGCAGTGGTCCTGTCTCTGGCACTGAGGTTGGACCCTCGACTAGGAAGGGGAGGAGGGAAGAGAAGAGAGTGGTATTGATAGGGGATTCTGTAGTCAGGGGGGCAGATAGGAGATTTTGTGGGGAAGATCGGGAGTCTCGGATGGTATGTTGCTTCCCTGGTGCTGGGGTCCGAGACATCTCAGATAGGGTGCAGGTTATTCTCGAGAGGGAGGGCAAGAATCCAGATGTTGTGGTCCATGTAGGGACCAATGACGTGGGTAGGATGAGTGAGGGGGTCCTGCGTAGGGAGTTCAGGGAGTTAGGTGCGAAGCTGAAGGGCAGGACCTCCAGGGTAACAATCTCAGGATTGCTACCTGTGCCACGTGCGAGTGAGGCAAGGAACAGAAAGATTATAAAGATTAATACGTGGCTGAGAGGATGGTGCAGGAGGGAGGGCTTCAGGTTTGTAGATAATTTTGCTTTGTTCCAGGGAAGGTGGGATCTGTTTCGAAGGGACGGTTTACACCTGAACTGGAGCGGTACTAACATTCTTGCAGGGAAGTTTGCTAGTGCTTCTTGGGGGGGGGGGTTTAAAACTAAATTTGCAGGGGGCGGGGATCCAGAATGTGAGAGAGGATAGCGAGAGGAAGAATAAAGGACAGGTGGGGACTACACGGTTCTGGAAATATTAAGTGTGTAGTAGAGAAAGGTGAGGCGGAACAAGTGATAAGGAGGACACATGTACAGAGGGATGGTCTGACGGTACATGGAGTTAAATGTGTTGAAAGAATAAGTAAATTTAGGAAGGACAACAAAATTCTAGGGGCATATAGCCCGATGGGAGTTCGGGGAGCTGGATTAAGCACAATAGGCAGCGATTCAAACAGAGAGAGGAGAAATGGGCTAAAAATTCTATATCTGAATGCACGAAGTGTCAGAAATAAGGCGGATGAGCTTGAAGCTCAGGTGCGAATGGGTAACTATGATGTTGTTGGGATAACGGAGACATGGCTGCAGGGAGATCAGACCTGGGAAATGAATGTACAAGGGTATACGTGCTATCGTAGGGACAGAAATGTGGGCAGAGGGGGTGGGGTGGCCCTGTTGGTGAGGAATGAGATTCAGTCCTTTGCAAGGGGGGGACATAGGGTCAGGAGAAGTAGAGTCTGTGTGGATAGAACTGAGGAACAGTAAGGGCAAAAGGACCCAAATGGGTGTTGTCTACAGGCCACCAAACAGTAGCATGGATATTGGGTGCAAGTTGAATAGGGAGTTAACATTGGCATGTGGTAAAGGTAATGTCGCAGTAGTTATGGGGGATTTCAACATGCAGGTGAACTGGGAGAATCAGGTTGGTGCTGGACCCCAGGATAGGGAGTTTGTAGAGTGCCTACGGGATGCATTCTTGGAACAGCTTGTACGAGAGCCGACCAGGGACAAGACTATTCTGGATTTAGTGTTATGTAATGAACAGGATTTGATAAGCGATCTTGAAGTAAAGGAGCCATTAGGAGGTAGTGATTATAATATGATAAGTTTTTATCTGCAATTTGAGAAGGATAAGGGCAGTTCGGAGGTGTCAGTGTTGTAGTTGAACAGGGGAAACTATGGAGCCATGAGGGAGGAGCTGGCCAAAGTTAACTGGATGGATATCCTAGCAGAAAAGACAGTGGAACAGCAATGGCAGGTATTCTTGGGAATAATGCACAAGGTGCAAAATCAGTTCATCCCCCGGAGAAGGAAGGATTCAAAAGGGGGAAAGGGGTCACAGTGGTTGACAAAGGAAGTCAGAGATTGCATAGCATTAAAAAAAAGTATGACAGAGCTAAGGTGAGTGGGAGGACAGATGATTGGGAAGTTTTTAAAGGAACAACAGAACTTACCTAAAAAGGCAATACGGGGAGAAAAAATGAGGTACGAATGCAAGCTAGCCAGGAATATAAAGGAGGATAGCAAAAGCTTTTTTAGGTATGTGAAGAGAGAGAAGATAGTTAAGAACAATGTTGGGCCCTTGAAGAATGAATTGGGTGAAATTGTTATGGGAAGCAGAGAAATGGCAGAAGAATTTAATGAGTACTTTAGATCTGTTTTCACTAAGGAAGACACAAGCAAACTCCCAGATGTATGGATGGGCCAAGGACATAGGGTAACAGAGGAAATGAAACAGATTGACATTAGGAAGGAAACGGTGATGAGTAGACTGATGGGACTGAAGGCTGACAAATCCCCAGGTCCAGATCGTCTGCATCCTAGGGTACTAAAGGAGGTGGCCCTGGAAATTGCGGATGCATTGGTAATCATTTTCCAATGTTCCTTAGATTCAGGATCAGTTCCTGAGGATTGGAGAATGGCTAATGTTATGCCACTTTTTAAGAAAGGAGGGAGGGAGAAAACAGAGAACTATCGACCTGTCAGCCTGACATCAGTGGTGGGGAAGGTGCTAGAGTCCATTATTAAGGATGAAATAGTGGCATATCTAGATAGTGATAGGATTGGGCTGAGCCAGCATGGATTTACCAAGGGTAAATCATGCTTGACTAATCTATTGGAGTTTTTCGAGGATGTAACCAGGAAGTTAGACAAGGGAGATCCAGTGGATGTAGTGTACCTCGATTTTCAGAAGGCATTTAATAAGGTCCCACATAGGAGATTGGTGGGTAAAATCAAAGCTCAGGGCATTGGGGGGAAGGCATTGACATGGATAGAAAACTGGTTGGCAGATAGAAAGCAAAGGGTAGCGGTGAATGGGTGTTTCTCAGAATGGCAGGTGGTGACTAGTGGGGTGCCACGGGGCTCGGTATTGGGACCACAGCTGTTTACAATTTACGTAAACAATTTAGATGAAGGTATTGAGAATAACATCAGCAAGTTTGCTGATGATACTAAGCTGGGTTGCAGTGTGACATATGATGAGGATGTTAGGAGAATTCAGGGTGACTTGGATAGGCTGGGTGAGTGGGCAGATACTTGGCAGATGTTAGAGTTAGGTAAGGGAGAAATACAAAGAGATCTAGGAGTCCTTGTTCATCAGTCACTGAAGGTGAATGAGCAAGTGCAGCAGGCAGTGAAGAAGGCTAATGGAATGTTGGCCTTTATTACAAAGGGAATTGAGTACAAGAGCAAGGAAATCCTCTTGCATTTGTACAGGGCCCTGGTGAGACCACACCTGGAGAATTGTGTACAGTTTTGGTCTCCAGGGTTAAGGAAGGACATCCTGGCTGTAGAGGAAGTGCAGCGTAGATTCACGAGGTTAATTCCTGGGATGTCTGGACTGTCTTACGCAGAGAGGTTAGAGAGACTGGGCTTGTACACGCTGGAATTAAGGAGATTGAGAGGACAAGATCTGATTGAAACATATAAGATTATTAAGGGATTGGACAAGATAGAGGCAGGAAATATGTTCCAGATGCTGGGAGAATCCAGTACCAGAGGGCATGGTTTGAGAATAAGGGGTAGGTCATTTAGGACAGTTAAGGAAAAACTTCTTCTCCCAGAGAGTTGTGGGGGTCTGGAACGCACTGCCTCGGAAGGTAGTGGAGGCCAATTCTCTGGATGCTTTGAAGAAGGAGCTAGATAGTTATCTTATGGATAGGGGAATCAAGGGATATGGGGACAAGGCAGGAACCGGGTATTGATAGTAGATGATCAGCCATGATCTCAGAATGGCGGTGCAGGCTCGAAGGGCCGAATGGTCTACTTCTGCACCTATTGTCTATTGACTCAGACCCCAAGATCCCTCTGATTTTCCACACTGCCAAGAGTCTTACCATTAATAAAATATGATGGCATATTAATCAAATATGCCATCGTATTTGACCTACCAAAATGAACCACCTCACTTATCTGGGTTGAACTCTATCTGCCACTTCTCAGCCCAGTTTTGCATCCTATCAATGTCCTGCTGTAACCTCTGACAGCCCTCCACACTATCCACAACACCCCCAACCTTTGTGTCATCAGCAAACTTACTAACTTATACCTCCACTTCCTCATCCAGGTCATTTATAAAAATCATGAAGAGTAGGGGTCCCAGAACAGATCCCTGAGGCACTCCACTGGTCACTGACCTCCATGCAGAATATGACCCGTCTACAACCATTCTTTGCCTTCAGTGGACAAGCCAATTCTGGATCCACAAAGCAATGTTCCCTTGGATCCCATGCCTCCTTACTTTCTCAATAAGCCTTGCATGGGGCACCTTATCAAATGCCTTGCTGAAAACCATATACACTACATCTACTGCACTACCTTCATCAACATATTTAGTTACATACTCAAAAAATTCAATCAGGCCCGTAAGGCACAACCTGCCTTTGACAAAGCCATGCTGACAATTCCTAATCATATTATGCCTCTCCAAATGTTCATAAATCCTGCCTCTCAGGATCTTTTCCATCAACTTACCAACCACTGAAGTAAGACTCACTGGTCTATAATTTCCTGGGCTATCTCTACTCCCTCTCTTGAATAAGGGAACAACATCTGCAACCCTCCAATCCTCCGAAACCTCTCCTGTCCCCATTGATGATGCAACGATCATCGCCAGAGACTCAGCAATCTCCTCCCTCGCCTCCCGCAGTAACCTAGGGTACATCTCATCTGGTCCCAGCGACTTATCCAACTTGATGCTTTCCAAAAGCTCCAGCACATCCTCTTTCTTAACGTCTGTATACTCAAGATTTTCAAACTGCTGTAAGTCATCCCTACAATCACCAAGATCCTTTTCCATAGTGAATACTGAAGCAAAGTATTCATTAAGTACCTCTGCTATCTCCTCTGGTTCCATACACACTTTTCCACTGTCACACTTGATTGGTCCTATTGTCTCACATCTTATCCTCTTGCTCTTCAAATACTTGTAGAATGCCTTGGGGTTTTCTTTCACTCTGCTCACCAAGGCCTTCTCATGACCCCTTCTGGCTCTCGTTATTTCATTCTTAAGCTCCTTCCTGCTAGCCTTGTAATCTTGATCTTTATTATTACATAGTTTTTTACCCTTTCATAAGCTCTTCTTCCTGACCAGATTTTCAACAGCCTTTGTACACCACGGTTCCTGTACCCTACCATCCTTTCCCTGTCTCATTGGAACGTATCTACTCAAAATGTCACACAAATATCCCCTGAACATTTGCCATATTTCTTCCATACATTTCCCTGAGTATATCTGTTTGCAATTTATGCTTCCAAGTTCCCTTAAGAAGGGAACAATGGAAAATCCTGGGAGCTATAGACCAGTGAACCTCATGTCAGTTGTAGGGAAATTGCTGGAGAAAATTATGGGGGATAGGATATGTGAGCATTTGGAAACTCATGGCTAATTAGGGAGAGCCAACAAGGCCTTGGGGCAGGTCACACCTCACCAACACGTACAACTCGCTGGAGGAACTCCGCAAGTGGGACAGCATCCGTGGAAATGAGCAGTCAATGTTTCGGGCTGAGACCCTTCGTCAGGACTGAAGAAGGAGGGGGCAGGGGCCCTATAAAGGAGGTGGGGGGAGGGTGGAAGGTGCCAGGTGAAAAACCAATCAGAGGAAAGATCAAGGGGTGGGGGAGAGGAAGCAGGGAGGGGATAGGCCGGAGGGATGAAGAAAGAATGTAAGGGGAAAGTACTATGGGTAGTAGAAGGAGGCAGAATCATGAGAGAGGTGATAGGCAGCTAGAAGAGGAGGCAGAGTGGAAGTGGGATGGGGGAAGGGAGAGGGAGGGAATTACCTGAAGTTTTCTCCTCCTCCTGGACACCCCCAACGGGCCTTCTACCTGCACTCGATCTTTTCATCTCCAACTGTCGCCGCGACATCAACAGTCTCAACTTCACCACTCCTCCTGTTCCAACCTCACTCCCATGAACATCAAATTCTCCAACTTCCGGTAATTCCCTCCCTCTCCCTTCCCCCATCCCACTTTCACTCTGCCTCCTCCTCCTCCAGCTGCCTATCACCTCTCTCATGGTGCTGCCTCCTACTACTACCCATAGTACTTTCCCCTTACATTCCTTCTTCACCTTTCCAGCCTGTCCCCTCCCTCACCCCTTGATCTTTCCCCTCACTGGTTTGTCACCGGGCGCCTACCAGCCTTCTCGTTCCCACCCTCCCCCCACCTTCTTTATAGGGGCCCTGCCCCCTCCCTCTTCAGTCCTGACAAAGGGTCTCGACCCGAAACGTTGACTGCTCGTTTCCACGGATGCTGCCCGACCTGCTGAGTTCCTCCAACGTGTTGTCCGTGTTGATTTGACCACAGCATCTGCAGTGTGCTTTACCAACTTAAGATTGAGTTTTTTGACAATGTGACGAGAGAGACTGATGAGGGTAGGGCAGTGGATGTTGTCTACGTGGATTTTAGTAAGCTGTTTGTCAAAGTCCCTCATGGGAGGCTAATCCAGAAGACTAAGGTGCTTCTGTGTGCGTTTCTTTTCACCAAGACTAGATTTTCAACAGCCTTTGTACACCATGGTTCCTGTACCCTCCCAGCCTTTCCGTCTCACTGCAACGTATCTACGCAGAACGTCACACAAAATATCCCCTGAACATTTGTCACAATTCTGCCACATATTTCCCTGAACATCTGTTTCCAATTTATGCTTCCAAGTTCCTGCCTGATAGCCTCATATTTCCCCTTACTCCAATTAAACGCTTTTCTATCTTGTCTGTTCCGATCCCTCTCCAATGCTATGGTAAAGGAGACACAGTTGTGATCACCATCTCCAAAATGCTCTCCCACTGAGAGATCTGACACATAGTCAGGTTCATTTCCCAATACCAAATCAAGTACAGCTTCTCCTCTTGTAGGCTTATCTACATATTGTGTCAGGAAACCTTCCTGAACACACCTAACAAACTCCACCCCATCTAAACCCCTTGCTCTAGGGAGATAACAATCAATAATTGGGAAATTAAAATCTCCCACCACGACAACCTTGTTATTATTACACTTTACCAGAATCTGTCTCCCTATCTGCTCCTCGGTGTCCCTGTTACTATTGGGTGGTCTATATAAAAAAAAGTCCAGTAGAGTTATTGACCCCTTCCTGTTTCTAACCTCCACCCACAGAGACTCAGTGGACAATCCCTCCATGACTTCCTCCTTTTCTGCAGCCGTGACACTATCTCTGATCAACAGTGCCACGTCCCCACCTCTTTTGCCTCCCTCACTGTCGTTTCTGAAACACCTAAAGCCTGGCACTGGAAGTAACCATTCCTGTCCCTGAGCCATCCAAGTCTCTGTAATGGCCATAACATCGTAGCTCCAAGTACTGACCCACGCTGTAAGCTCATCCGCTTGTTCATGACGCTTCCTGCATTAAAATAGACACATCTCAAACCATCGGTCTGGGCGCGTCCCTTCTCTATCACCTGCCTATCCTCCCTCTTGCACTGTCTCCAGGCTTTCTCTATTTGTGAGCCAACCGTCCCTTCCTCCATCTCTTCAGTTTGGCTCCCACCCCCCCAGCAATTATAGTTTAAACTCTGCCCAGTAGCCTTAGCAAAGCTCCCCGCCAGGATATTGGTTCCGCTCTGATTCAAGTGCAACCTGTCCTTTTTGTACAGGTCACTCCTGCCCCAAAAGAGTCCCCAATGATCCAGAAATCTGAATCCCTGCCCCCTGCTCCAACCCCTCAGCCACGCATTTATCCCCCACCTCACTCTATTCCTATACTCACTGTCACAATATCTTGTCGGCATTCTACAAATTCCCTCTCTTGGGATCCAGCACCAACTTGATTTTCCCAATCCACCTGCATATTGGAATCCCCATAGGCTATCCTAACATTACCCTTTTGACATGCATTTTCATCTCCCATTGTACTGTGGGACAGCCCACATCCTGGCTACTGTTTGGAGGCCTGTATATAACTTCCATCATGATCTTGGTAGCCTTGCAGTTTCTTAACTTTACCTAAAGGAATTCTGGATCTTCTGATCACATCATTTCTAAGGATTTGATTTAATCTTCTTTTTAAACTACCAGAGTGACGCCATGCCTGTCATTTCCATACAATGGGTATCCTGGGATGTTAAGCTCCCAACTATGACCCTCTTCCAGAGATGCCTGTCAATCTTTAACTTACTTTGTACACTGCGTGTAACACCTTCAGTCCTGTATTGGTCACCCTTTTCGATTTTGTCCCGTTACACTTCAACCCAGCCCACCGACAGCAATTTTGCCCCATCATCTGCCTGTCCTTCCTCTGTCCCTCGTCACACTGCCTCAGCCTGTGCACCAACTGCCCCATCCTCAGCCCTGCCTGTCTATCCCCGTTGCCGAATTAGTTTAAACCCTCCCCAAGAGCTCCAGCAAACCTGCTCGCAGGACTTTATTCTCAGGAGTTCAGGAGAATGAGGGGAGACCTCAGGAGCAGAATTAGAATCTTAGACGGGTATACAGAACTATGAAGGGTTAGGGTGAATCTAGAGAGACTTCTCCCCCCTCAGAATGGGCGAGACTAGAACTAGAGGTCTTAGATTTAAGGCAGAAGCTGAAATGTTTAAGGGGAATTTCACACAGAGGGTGGCAAGAGCGTGGAACAAGCTGTCATTGGAAATGTTGGACACAAGGTCAATTGTAATAGAAACTTGGACTGGTATACGGCTAGGAAGGGAGGGGGAATCTCACTGAAGTCTACTGAATATTGAAAGGCCACGATAGGTTGGACATGGAGAGGATGTTTCCAACAGTGGGGGAGCCTAGAACCAGAGGGCAGAGAGGGATGAGGAGGGATTTCTTTAGCTAGAGGGTGGTGTTTCTGTGGAGCCTGTTGCCACAGATGGCTGTGGGATTCACAGAAATTGATAGATTCTTGACTGGTAAGGAGGTCTAGGGTTATGGGGAGAATGGGGATGAAGGGGAAAGATGAATGATGGGGTGGGGGGGAGGGGGTTGGGAGTGTGGTGCTGAGAGAGAATTTCAACCCCACTTACTTGCTCCAGAGGCCAGAGGTAGAATTCCAGCATCTCTCCGTCTTTCACCTGCGGCACCAGGTCTGCAGGGACCTCCAGGTCGTAGACAAACTGGCACTCAGGAAAGATGCCTCGCTCATCTTCGTAGGTGTAACTGCGGTCCGAGGAAGAGGAAGAAACCATGAGTGGGAGGTGACTTGCCTGAGACCCCCGCCTCGTGGCTGCACCCCCAGATCTCGGTGACTGTGGACCCAGGTTTCAGAATTTCCTTCTAAATATCTCCACCCCCCCCCCCCCCCCCCCATCACATCCTATCCGGCTGCGCCCAGCTCGGTACGGCAAACGTTCTGCCCGAGACGGCAAGAAGCCCCAGAGAGTCAGAGACACGAGATTCTGCAGAATTCCCAATCTGATATGTCTATCCATGGCCTCCTCTATTGTCAAAATGAATCCAAACTCAGGTTGGAGGAACAACACCTTACATACCGGCTGGGTAGCCTCCAACCTGATGGCATGAACATTGACTTCTCTAACTTCCGTTAATACCCCTCCTCCCCTTCTTACCCCATCCCTGACATATTTAGTTGTTTGCCTGTTCTCCATCTCCCTCTGGTGCTCTCTCCCCCCCCCCCCCTCCTTTCTTTCTCCCGAGGCCTCCCGTCCCATGATCCTTTCCCTTCTCCAGCTCTGTATCACTTTCGCCAATCACCTTTCCAGCTCTCAGCTTCATCCCACCCCCTCCGGTCTTCTCCTATCATTTTGCATTTCCCCCTCCCCCCACTACTTTCAAATCTCTTACTATCTTTCCTTTCGGTTAGTCCTGACGAAGGGTCTCGGCCCGAAACGTCGACAGCGCTTCTCCCTGTAGATGCTGCCTGGCCTGCTGCGTTCCACCAGCATTTTGTGTGTGTTGTTTGAATTTCCAGCACCTGCAGATTTCCTCGTGTTTGCTCTTTAGATTCTGCAGACGCTGGGAATCCAAAGCAGCACACACTCAAAACGCTGGAGGAGCTCAGCAGGCCAGGAAGCATCTGGGAGGGGAATGAACAGTCGACGTTTCGGCCCGAGACCCTTCATCAGGGCTTCTTCGGTGGGCATGGACACAGCTCAGCACATCACGGAAACCAGCCTCCCCTCCACGGACTTCCCGCTGCCTCGGGAAAGCAGCCGGCAAAGATCCGTGTGTCTGCCCGCAGATCCTCTGCAACCATTACACTTTATTCCGCATTGTTATTGTTTCACCTCCATCTGCCTGATCTGTATGGAAGAGGAGCTTTTCACTGGACAATATTAAACCAATTCCAGTTCCCCTCAACACGTCCCGGGGGGGGGGGGGGGGGCGGTGCTGAATGGCCTGGCCGCTCCCCACCCTCCAAAAACCCCAGGGAAGGGAGCCAACAGAGCAGGCCTTACCTGACACTGCCGACGGGCCTGGCCCTGCTGGAGATGGACTCCGGGATGGACGCCTCCTCCTCGCACTCCTTCACCAGGGTCTCCTTCACGCCCAAGCCAGCTGCCAGTCCGCCCGCTGCCTGCCCGGGACGGAGAGGTCAGTCTGAGGAAGCTGCGATCGCCCGGAGGGGACAAGGCTGACGGGACAACACTAGACTGCCCGGAGTGACCCCAGTGGCCTGGATATACAAATGCAGTGGTAGGTGACCCCGCACCTGGGTGGGGAGGGGGTCAGAGCGATGGACAACCAGTGAGTCTGGGTCCTGTTTCCGGGGGCGGGGTGGGGGCTGCAGGCAGAATTAGGCCATCAAGTCTGCTGCACCATGGGTGTTTTATTATCCCTCTCAACCCCCTTGTCCTGACTTCTCCCTGAAACCTATCAACAAACAATTTAAATTTACCCAGTGACTCAACCTCCACAGCCGTCTGTGGCAATCAATTCCACAGATTCACCACCCTCTGGATAGAAAACCTCATCTCTGTTCTAAAGGGACGTCCTTGTATTCCGAGGCTGTGCCCACTGGTCCTAGGCTCCCCCGTGAGCGGAAACATCCTCTCCACGTCCACTCTATCTTGGCCTTTCAATACTCGATCGGTTTCAATGAGATTACCTCCCCACCCCCCTTCATTCTTCTAAACTCCGGCCAGGAACATTCCCGTCAATCCCAGGATCACTCTCCATTCCTTACCAGGTTATCCAGCATTCCAGGGAAGGTGGGCTTGGAGTGGGCCCGTCTGCCCACCCACATGGCCATCTCCCCGTCCGGCAGACGGGTGAATCCGTTCACGTGGACCCCGTAGGTCTTTATCCCAAACAAACCTGGCAGGATGAGATCGAGCTGAGGGTTCAGGGATTCAGTCTCACTCCCACCTCCTCCTCCCCCCCGCCCCCAGAGAGCCCATTCGCTCACATCGTCACACCAGACGGGCTCTCGTGTACACAGGGCACCTATCCGCACACAGGCGCAGGCCTGCTCTCTCTCTCTCTCACACACACACCCCTCGACTGCACATGAACACAAACACAGGGGAGGGAGAGCACTATTACATGGGGGAGAGACACAGAGGAGACACACTCTCCCCCCCCACAGCATGTCAAAGACTCACTGGCTGCCGACCGCTCCAGCTGCAGAAGGGGTGGGTCACAGAACCTGGGCATCACATCATAACTCTGCCAAAGCACAGAGACAGGGGCATTAGAGAGTGGGGGTGTTCCCCTCCTACAGCACTCCCTCCTCAATGCCCTATCTCCCTCTCCACCAGCTTGGAGTTGTGGACAGTGGAGAGGGCCGTCATGGCTTACAACGGGACACTGACAGGATGCCGAGATGGGCAGAGCGATGGCAAATGCACCCGGTAGAGCGTGAAGTGATTCACTGCGGAAAGTCGAATTTGATGGCCGAATACAGGGTTGATGGCAGGATTCTTAGCAATGTGGAGGGACGGAGGGACCTTGGGGTTCAAATCAATGTTACAGCACATGTTGATTGAGTGGTTAAGAAGGTGTGTGGTGTTGGCCTTCACTAATCGCGGGGGGTGGTGGGGGTTGCATTGAAGAGCTGTGAGATAATGTTGCAGCTCTATAAAACCCTGGTTAGACCACACTTGCAGTGTTGTGCACAGTTCTGGTCACCTCATTATAGGAAGGATGTGGAAGCTTTAGAGAAGGGTGCAGAGGAGATTTACCAGGCTGCTGCCTGGTTTAGAGAGCATGTCTTACGAGGTAAGGTTGAGCTGGGGCCTTTTCTCTGTGGAGCAAGGGACGATGAGAGGTAACTTGATAGTGGAAATAATTTGAAGTCCTGCTGAAGGTTTTCCCCCCATAGATGCTGCCTGGCCTGCTGAGTTCCTCCAGCACTTGGATATAATTTTAAGGTATTAGAAGCAAGTGTGGGGCGGGGGCTGTCAGATTTTTTTTTACACAGAGAGAGTGGTAAATGTCTGAAATGTGCTGCCAGGGGTGATGGTAGAGATTAGGACCAGTTAAGAAAATATTAGGCAGCTGGATGATAGAGAAATGGAGGGCTATGTGGGAGGGGAGTGTTAGATTGATCTTGGGTTAACATTGTGGGCCAGTTGGATGTAAACCTCAACACGCCCAGCAAGGGTGTCTCTCTGACCGAGTGGCCTCACCTCATCTCTCCAGCCGCGGAGGCAGTCAAAGAGCTGCAGGCTCTTCCAGTGCTCCAGGACGCGGCGGAGGGCGCAGGATCGCTCTTCGTAGGTGGAGAGCCCGGCGCACAGCTCCACCGGCCCCAGCTCGCTCCGGGACGGCTGGAAGACGCCGGGGTAGTCGGTGAGGTGGGCGGCGACCCGGGGCTGCACCAGCCCGACCTGCTGGCCTGCCACGTACAGCGGCCTGCAGGAGCTCTTGGAGGACCCTGCGGTGAGGAGGGAGGTCAACGGCAAGGCTTGGGAAGTGCTGGTGTAAACCCCCCCTCCCCTCCACGGTGTGCTCCCTCACTGCCTCTCCCCACTTCACCCTGTCCGACCCACCGGCGGCACTCCCTCACTGCCGCCTCGCATCCCTCCTGCGGCGATCCCTCATTATCCCCACCGCCACCACACCTCCCTCCCGTGGGCACGGCGCTCTCTCACCGTCCCACCCGCGGCGCTCCCTCGCTGCCACCCAACGACCCGCGCCGCACCACCCCCGTTCCCCCAGCGCACCCACCCACCGGCACGGAGCTCCCTCCTCACGGCGCTCCCTCACCGTCCCACCCGCGGCGCTCCCTCGCTGCCACCCAACGACCCACGCCGCACCACCCCCGTCCCCCCAGCGCACCCACCCACCGGCACGGAGCTCCCTCCTCACGGCGCTCCCTCACCGTCCCACCCGCGGCGCTCCCTCGCTGCCACCCAACGACCCGCGCCGCACCACCCCCGTCCCCCCAGCGCACCCACCCACCGGCACGGAGCTCCCTCCTCACGGCGCTCCCTCACCGTCCCACCCGCGGCGCTCCCTCGTTGCCACCCAACGACCCGCGCCGCACCACCCCCGTCCCCCCAGCGCACCCACCCACCGGCTGAGCTCCCTCCTCACGGCGCTCCCTCACCGTCCCACCCAACGACCCGCGCCGCACCACCCCCGTCCCCCCAGCGCACCCACCCACCGGCACGGAGCTCCCTCCTCACGGCGCTCCCTCACCCAGGAATCCCAACTCCCAGCGCAAACAAAAGTTTGCCGCTGCGACCTTTAAACCCTCTCTTTTTTGGCAACAATTACAGGCGGGGGCTAAGAGAAAAGCATTGCATCAGGGCTGGTGCAGGAGGGGCGACAAAATGCACAACCCTGCGAGTGGAATGAATTCATCCTCTTCAGGAGTTGGAGCACCGCCGCCGACCAAGATCCGCCCCCCGCCATCTCCTCCCAACTCGACTCCTCACCGTCTCGGCCGGTACGCACCACCACCGCGCATGCGTAACCAACCGGCTCTGACCCCAAAAAACACTGCGCATGCGTAACCAACAGGCTCCCGGGGGGAAATCACCAATGCGCACGCGCAGGCGGCCGGACCCGGGAAAGTTGCCATTACTCACGTGCAACCAGGAGAAGTAAGACAGGAAAAAAAAGACTACATTTCCCAGCAACCATCGCGCCACTTCCCCTTCCTGACATCATCCTGGGCGTTGGAAAACTCTGGCTCCAAATTAGAAACTGGTATTACAGGTTTCTCTCTCTCCCCCTTCCGCACTTCCACTCCATCCTCCACCTTCCTCAGAGAAAGGCTATCGCGGTCAAAGAAAAAGGAGCAGAGGCAGGCTGCTCAGCTGTCCCGATTCTTAACATCCAGAAACAACCCCTATCCCGATGTGATTGACCAACCAAGCCTCTGAGGAGAGAATTCTGGAGATTCCCCACCCTCTGAGGGAAGGGATTATCCACCATCACCACTCTGACACTTTATCCCGAGACTGTGACCCCCTAATCCTAGCCACCTGATGCACCATCAATAACTCACTCTGAGACGTAAGAAGCGAGATATCGGCTTTTATTGACTGGAAGAATGAACAACACTACATCCTGGAGAATGAGGCCGGGCTCAGGCATCAATCGCCTTTATACAGGGGTCTCTGGGAGGAGCCACAGGAGCAGTCCAGACAGGTATATGTAGTTCACCACACCACCCCAGCTGGAGAACCCACCCTCCCGCTTTGACCGCTGTTGGGGAACACACTCTCCCTAAATCCACCCGGTCTAGGGTTTCGACCCCTGTTGGGGCATACACTCTCCCCGCATCTTCCCTCTCTAGGGTTTCAACCTCAGATGGGGGACACATTCTCCCCATACTGTCTAGGATTTCAACAAGATCTCCTCTTCTGCGAAAGACCAGGCAGGTCTCCCATCATCAGCAAGCCATTCCTGGAACCTGTGTGGTAAACCCTGGCTTGTCCTGTGTGGCAAGTCTTTCGACAGTGCTCCTTGCATGCTTTCCCCAAATAGCAATTAACTCACCCATGTCAACCAAGATGCCGATGTAAGGTGGTGATGGACAGTTGGGGAAGGGAGGGGTGGAGTCGGGGGACAGAGGTAGGTCAGACAGATTATGAAGGGCTGGTGGAACCAGGTGAGAGAAGGGAATCAGATTTTTTATCTCTACGGAAAGACATGACATTTTTCGTTCTGCAGTAGCAGTACAGTGCAAAGACATAAAATTACAATAACTTACAAAATAATTTGTTATGTGCCGTGTCGTATGACGTGGGTGATCATGACCATGATTGTTCTTGGCAAATTTTTCCCCACAAGTGGTTTGCCATTGCCTTCTTCTGGGCAGTGACTTTACAAGACAGGTGACCCCCCCCCCCCCCCCCCAGCCTTTATCAATACTCTTCAGAGATTGTTACCCTGGCATCAGTGGTCGCATAATCAGGACGTGATATGCACCAGCTGCTCATACGACCATGTCTTCAATTGAACCTGTTTGGGGGCTAAGCAAGGGTGACCTGCAGGCTCGCAGAGGGAAGTAACATCTTACACCTCCTTTGGTAGAGACGCATCTCCACACTAACAAAATAAATAAATAGTACAAATAAGAAAGGAATAGTGAGGTGGAGCTCATGGGTTTATGGACTGTTCAAAAATCTGACAGTGGGGGGGGGGGGGGAGAAGCTGTTTCTGAATCATCGTGTGTGTGCTTTTAGGCTCCTGTATGCCCTCGTCAATGGCAACAGTGAGAAGATGCCCCAGATGGTCAATGGTGATTCTTAAGGCACCATCTCCTGAAGGTGTCCTCGATGGATGCGAGGGTTAAGCCCGTGACGGAGCTGGCTGAACTTGCAAACATCTGAAGCCTCTTTCAATCCTGGGCACTGGAGCCTCCACACCAGACAGGGACGCAGCCTGGCCGAATGCTCCCCACGGTAACTCTGTAGAGTCTTCAGTGACACAGCAACCCCTAAAGAAATGTAGCTGCTGTCGTGCCTTCTTTTGTTAATTGCATCAATATGGTGAGCCCAGGGTACACCTTCAGAGACATTAACACCCAGGAACTAGAATCTGCTCACCCTTTCCCTTCCCTCGGTGAGGACTGGTGTGTGTTTCCCTCAATTTCCCTTCCTGAAGCCACAATCAATTCCCTGGTCTTGCTGATGCTGAGTGTGAGGTGGTTGTTGTGACACCCCTCAACCAGCTGATCTACTTCACTCCTGTACACATCAAAATGATCCCTGCCATTAATCTGTGGAATTTTCTCCGTGCCTTTGGTGACGTAGCAAATTTCTTCAGACTCCGAACAAAGAGGGAGGGGTGAAAGTGGAGGTGAAAATGGGGTGGGGGGGGTAGATGAAATTGGAGAAGTGGAGATAGAGGATGGAGGGTAATAGGCAGGGACACAGTAGCAATCAGATACTGTAAGGAAGGAAGGAAGGATAATGGGAACACCTCTAAAATAGCATGCACAAACTGCTGGAGGAACTCAGCAGGCCAGGCTGCATCTCTGGAGGGAAATAAGCATTTAACAATTCCCAGCATCTGCAGAATCTCTTGGACTTCGGTAAAGTTTTATGGAGGGAGGTGGAGAGAGAGCAGAGAACTGGTAATGTGGCAGTTAGCTTTACGCTTTGCAGCGTCAGTGAACTGGGATCGAATCCCTCCCCCCTGCCGCTGACTGAAAGGGGTTTCCACGTTGCCACTGTGACCCATGGATTTCCATTTGGGTGCTCTGCTTTTCTCCCACATGCCGGAAAGGGACACAGGTTAAGGTTAGTGAATTGGGGGCGTGCTACCTTGATGCTGGGAGCACGGCAACACGCAGCACATCCTCGCACTCTGTTGGTCGTTGCCGCAGAACGTTGCATTTCACTATAGGTTTCAGCATTTCAATGTACGTATGACAAATGCAACTCAACTTTTATCTTCACAGAACTGAGAGCAGGCTCGCGTCCTGACAGAGGTGGGCACGGCCAAAATCCTGGAATGGAAGACCAATCCCAAGAGCAGACACCGGAGAGACGGTGAGGCATTCGACAACGTCACAGACACTGTTGAGACAGTGTGGCATTCAACAACACAGACACTGTGGAGACGGTGAGGCATTCAACAACACAGACACTGTGGAGATGGTGAGGCATTCGACAACATCACAGACACTGTGGAGAAGGTGTGGCATTCGTCAACGTCACAGACACTGTGGAGACGGTGAGGCATTCGACAACGTCACAGACACTGTGTAGACGGTGAGGCATTCGACAACGTCACAGACACTGTGGAGACGGTGAGGCATTCGACAACACAGACACTGTGGAGACGGTGTGGCATTCGACAACGTCACAGACACGGTGGAGACGGTGAGGCATTCGACAACACAGACACTGTGGAGACGGTGAGGCATTCGACAACGTCACAGACACGGTGGAGACGGTGAGGCATTCGACAACGTCACAGACACGGTGGAGACGGTGAGGCATTCGATAACACAGACACTGTGGAGACGGTGAGGCATTCGACAACGTCACAGACTCAGTGGAGACGGTGAGGCATTCGACAACACAGACACTGGAGACGGTGAGGCATTCGACAACACAGACACTGGAGACGGTGAGGCATTCGACAACGTCACAGACACTGGAGACGGTGAGGCATTCGACAACACAGACACTGGAGACGGTGAGGCATTCGACAACGTCACAGACACTGTGGAGACGGTGAGGCATTCGACAACGTCACAGACACTGGAGACGGTGAGACATTCGACAACGTCACAGACACTGCGGAGACGGTGAGACATTCGACAACACAGACACTGTGGAGACGGTGAGGCATTCGACAACACAGACACTGTGGAGACGGTGAGGCATTCGACAACACAGACACTGTGGAGACGGTGAGGCATTCGACAACGTCACAGACACTGTGGAGACGGTGTGGCATTCGACAACACAGACACTGTGGAGACGGTGAGGCACTCGACAACACAGACACTGTGGAGACGGTGAGGCATTCGACAACGTCACAGACACTGTGGAGACGGTGTGGCATTCGATAACACAGACACTGTGGAGAAGCTGTGGCATTCGACAACGTCACAGACACTGTGGAGACGGTGAGGCATTCGACAACACAGACACTGTGGAGACGGTGAGGCATTCGACAACGTCACAGACACTGTGGAGACGGTGAGGCATTCGACAACGTCACAGACACTGTGGAGACGGTGAGGCATTCGACAACGTCACAGACACTGTGGAGAAGGTGAGGCATTCGATAACGTCACAGACACTGTGGAGATGGTGAGGCATTCGACAACGTCACAGACACTGTGGAGACGGTGAGGCATTCGACAACGTCACAGACACTGTGGAGACGGTGCGGCATTCGACAACACAGACACTGTGGAGACGGTGAGGCATTCGACAACACAGACACTGCGGAGACGGTGAGGCATTCGACAACACAGACACGGTGGAGACGGTGAGGCATTCGACAACACAGACACTGTGGAGACGGTGAGGCACTCGACAACACAGACACGGTGGAGACGGTGAGGCATTCGACAACACAGACACTGTGGAGACGGTGAGGCACTCGACAACACAGACACGGTGGAGACGGTGAGGCATTCGACAACACAGACACTGTGGAGGGTGAGGCATTCGACAACGTCACAGACACTGTGGAGACGGTGAGGCATTCGATAACACAGACACTGTGGAGACGGTGAGGCACTCGACAACGTCACAGACACTGTGGAGACGGTGCGGCATTCGACAACGTCACAGACACTGTGGAGACGGTGAGGCATTCGACAACGTCACAGACTCAGTGGAGACGGTGAGGCACTCGACAACACAGACACTGTGGAGACGGTGAGGCATTCGACAACGTCACAGACACTGTGGAGACAGTGAGGCATTCGACAACACAGACACGGTGGAGACGGTGTGGCATTCGACAACGTCACAGACACTGTGTAGACGGTGAGGCATTCGACAACGTCACAGACACTGTGGAGACGGTGAGGCATTCGACAACGTCACAGACTCAGTGGAGACGGTGAGGCATTCGACAACACAGACACTGTGGAGACGGTGAGGCATTCGACAACACAGACACTGTGGAGACGGTGAGGCATTCGACAACACAGACACGGTGGAGATGGTGAGGCATTCGACAACGTCACAGACACTGTGGAGACGGTGAGGCACTCGACAACACAGACACTGTGGAGACGGTGAGGCATTCGACAACGTCACAGACACTGTGGAGACGGTGAGGCATTCGATAACGTCACAGACACTGTGGAGAAGCTGTGGCATTCGATAACGTCACAGACACTGTGGAGACGGTGAGGCATTCGACAACACAGACACTGTGTAGACGGTGTGGCATTCGACAACACAGACACTGTGGAGACGGTGAGGCATTCGACAACGTCACAGACACTGTGGAGACGGTGTGGCATTCGACAACACAGACACTGTGGAGACGGTGAGGCACTCGACAACACAGACACTGTGGAGACGGTGAGGCATTCGACAACGTCACAGACACTGTGGAGACGGTGTGGCATTCGATAACACAGACACTGTGGAGAAGCTGTGGCATTCGACAACGTCACAGACACTGTGGAGACGGTGAGGCATTCGACAACACAGACACTGTGGAGACGGTGAGGCATTCGACAACGTCACAGACACTGTGGAGACAGTGAGGCATTCGACAACGTCACAGACACTGTGGAGACGGTGAGGCATTCGACAACGTCACAGACACTGTGGAGAAGGTGAGGCATTCGACAACGTCACAGACACTGTGGAGACGGTGAGGCATTCGACAACGTCACAGACACTGTGGAGACGGTGCGGCATTCGACAACACAGACACTGTGGAGACGGTGAGGCATTCGACAACACAGACACTGCGGAGACGGTGAGGCATTCGACAACACAGACACGGTGGAGACGGTGAGGCATTCGACAACACAGACACTGTGGAGACGGTGAGGCACTCGACAACACAGACACGGTGGAGACGGTGAGGCATTCGACAACACAGACACTGTGGAGACGGTGAGGCACTCGACAACACAGACACGGTGGAGACGGTGAGGCATTCGACAACACAGACACTGTGGAGGGTGAGGCATTCGACAACGTCACAGACACTGTGGAGACGGTGAGGCATTCGATAACACAGACACTGTGGAGACGGTGAGGCACTCGACAACGTCACAGACACTGTGGAGACGGTGCGGCATTCGACAACGTCACAGACACTGTGGAGACGGTGAGGCATTCGACAACGTCACAGACTCAGTGGAGACGGTGAGGCACTCGACAACACAGACACTGTGGAGACGGTGAGGCATTCGACAACGTCACAGACACTGTGGAGACAGTGAGGCATTCGACAACACAGACACGGTGGAGACGGTGTGGCATTCGACAACGTCACAGACACTGTGTAGACGGTGAGGCATTCGACAACGTCACAGACACTGTGGAGACGGTGAGGCATTCGACAACGTCACAGACTCAGTGGAGACGGTGAGGCATTCGACAACACAGACACTGTGGAGACGGTGAGGCATTCGACAACACAGACACTGTGGAGACGGTGAGGCATTCGACAACACAGACACGGTGGAGATGGTGAGGCATTCGACAACGTCACAGACACTGTGGAGACGGTGAGGCACTCGACAACACAGACACTGTGGAGACGGTGAGGCATTCGACAACGTCACAGACACTGTGGAGACGGTGAGGCATTCGATAACGTCACAGACACTGTGGAGAAGCTGTGGCATTCGATAACGTCACAGACACTGTGGAGACGGTGAGGCATTCGACAACACAGACACTGTGTAGACGGTGTGGCATTCGACAACACAGACACTGTGGAGACGGTGAGGCATTCGACAACGTCACAGACACTGTGGAGATGGTGAGGCTTTCGACAACGTCACAGACACTGTGGAGACGGTGAGGCATTCGACAACGTCACAGACACTGTGGAGATGGTGAGGCATTCGACAACACAGACACGGTGGAGATGGTGAGGCATTCGACAACGTCACAGACACTGTGGAGACGGTGAGGCACTCGACAACACAGACACTGTGGAGACGGTGAGGCATTCGACAACGTCACAGACACTGTGGAGACGGTGAGGCATTCGATAACGTCACAGACACTGTGGAGAAGCTGTGGCATTCGATAACGTCACAGACACTGTGGAGACGGTGAGGCATTCGACAACACAGACACTGTGTAGACGGTGTGGCATTCGACAACACAGACACTGTGGAGACGGTGAGGCATTCGACAACGTCACAGACACTGTGGAGATGGTGAGGCTTTCGACAACGTCACAGACACTGTGGAGACGGTGAGGCATTCGACAACGTCACAGACACTGTGGAGATGGTGAGGCATTCGACAACGTCACAGACACTGTGGAGACGGTGAGGCATTCGACAACGTCACAGACACAGTGGAGACGGTGAGGCATTCGACAACGTCACAGACACTGTGGAGACGGTGAGGCACTCGACAACGTCACAGACACTGTGGAGACGGTGAGGCATTCGACAACACAGACACTGTGGAGATGGTGAGGCATTCGACAACGTCACAGACACTGTCGAGACGGTGAGGCATTCGACAATGTCACAGACACTGTGGAGATGGTGAGGCATTCGACAACGTCACAGACACTGTGGAGATGGTGAGGCATTCGACAACATCACAGACACTGTGGAGATGGTGAGGCATTCGACAACACAGACACTGTGGAGACGGTGCGGCATTCGACAACACAGACACTGCGGAGACGGTGAGGCATTCGACAACACAGACACTGCGGAGACGGTGAGGCATTCGACAACGTCACAGACACTGTGGAGACGGTGAGGCATTCGACAACACAGACACTGTGGAGACGGTGAGGCATTCGACAACGTCACAGACACTGTGGAGACGGTGAGGCATTCGACAACACAGACACTGTGGAGACGGTGAGGCATTCGACAACACAGACACTGTGGAGACGGTGAGGCATTCGACAACGTCACAGACACTGTGGAGATGGTGAGGCATTCGACAACACAGACACGGTGGAGATGGTGAGGCATTCGACAACGTCACAGACACTGTGGAGACGGTGAGGCACTCGACAACACAGACACTGTGGAGACGGTGAGGCATTCGACAACGTCACAGACACTGTGGAGACGGTGAGGCATTCGATAACGTCACAGACACTGTGGAGAAGCTGTGGCATTCGATAACGTCACAGACACTGTGGAGACGGTGAGGCATTCGACAACACAGACACTGTGTAGACGGTGTGGCATTCGACAACACAGACACTGTGGAGACGGTGAGGCATTCGACAACGTCACAGACACTGTGGAGATGGTGAGGCTTTCGACAACGTCACAGACACTGTGGAGACGGTGAGGCATTCGACAACGTCACAGACACTGTGGAGATGGTGAGGCATTCGACAACGTCACAGACACTGTGGAGACGGTGAGGCATTCGACAACGTCACAGACACAGTGGAGACGGTGAGGCATTCGACAACGTCACAGACACTGTGGAGACGGTGAGGCACTCGACAACGTCACAGACACTGTGGAGACGGTGAGGCATTCGACAACACAGACACTGTGGAGACGGTGAGGCATTCGACAACGTCACAGACACTGTGGAGACGGTGAGGCATTCGACAACGTCACAGACACTGTGGAGACGGTGAGGCACTCGACAACGTCACAGACACTGTGGAGACGGTGAGGCATTCGACAACGTCACAGACTCTGTGGAGACGGTGAGGCATTCGACAACGTCACAGACACTGTGGAGACGGTGAGGCATTCGACAACGTCACAGACACTGTGGAGACGGTGAGGCACTCGACAACGTCACAGACACTGTGGAGACGGTGAGGCATTCGACAACACAGACACTGTGGAGACGGTGAGGCATTCGACAACACAGACACTGTGGAGACGGTGAGGCATTCGACAACACAGACACTGTGGAGACGGTGAGGCATTCGACAACACAGACACTGTGGAGACGGTGTGGCATTCGACAACACAGACACTGTGTAGACGGTGTGGCATTCGACAACGTCACAGACACTGTGGAGACGGTGAGGCATTCGACAACACAGACACTGTGGAGACGGTGTGGCATTCGACAACGTCACAGACACTGTGGAGACGGTGAGGCATTCGACAACACAGACACTGTGTAGACGGTGTGGCATTCGACAACACAGACACTGTGGAGACGGTGAGGCATTCGACAACGTCACAGACACTGTGGAGATGGTGAGGCATTCGACAACGTCACAGACACTGTGGAGACGGTGAGGCATTCGACAACGTCACAGACACTGTGGAGATGGTGAGGCATTCGACAACGTCACAGACACTGTGGAGACGGTGAGGCATTCGACAACGTCACAGACACTGTGGAGACGGTGAGGCACTCGACAACGTCACAGACACTGTGGAGACGGTGCGGCATTCGACAACGTCACAGACACTGTGGAGACGGTGAGGCATTCGACAACGTCACAGACACTGTGGAGACGGTGAGGCATTCGATAACACAGACACTGTGGAGACGGTGAGGCATTCGACAACGTCACAGACACTGTGGAGATGGTGAGGCATTCGACAACACAGACACTGTGGAGACGGTGAGGCATTCGACAACGTCACAGACACTGTGGAGACGGTGAGGCATTCGACAACGTCACAGACACTGTGGAGACGGTGAGGCATTCGACAACACAGACACTGTGGAGACGGTGAGGCATTCGACAACGTCACAGACACTGTGGAGATGGTGAGGCATTCGACAACGTCACAGACACTGTGGAGACGGTGAGGCATTCGTCAACCTCACAGACACTGTGGAGATGGTGAGGCATTCGACAACATCACAGACACTGTGGAGACGGTGAGGCATTCGACAACGTCACAGACACTGTGGAGACGGTGAGGCATTCGATAACACAGACACTGTGGAGACGGTGAGGCACTCGACAACGTCACAGACACTGTGGAGACGGTGCGGCATTCGACAACGTCACAGACACTGTGGAGACGGTGAGGCATTCGACAACGTCACAGACTCAGTGGAGACGGTGAGGCACTCGACAACACAGACACTGTGGAGACGGTGAGGCATTCGACAACGTCACAGACACTGTGGAGACGGTGAGGCATTCGACAACGTCACAGACACTGTGGAGATGGTGAGGCATTCGACAACACAGACACGGTGGAGATGGTGAGGCATTCGACAACGTCACAGACACTGTGGAGACGGTGAGGCACTCGACAACACAGACACTGTGGAGACGGTGAGGCATTCGACAACGTCACAGACACTGTGGAGACGGTGAGGCATTCGATAACGTCACAGACACTGTGGAGAAGCTGTGGCATTCGATAACGTCACAGACACTGTGGAGACGGTGAGGCATTCGACAACACAGACACTGTGTAGACGGTGTGGCATTCGACAACACAGACACTGTGGAGACGGTGAGGCATTCGACAACGTCACAGACACTGTGGAGATGGTGAGGCTTTCGACAACGTCACAGACACTGTGGAGACGGTGAGGCATTCGACAACGTCACAGACACTGTGGAGATGGTGAGGCATTCGACAACGTCACAGACACTGTGGAGACGGTGAGGCATTCGACAACGTCACAGACACAGTGGAGACGGTGAGGCATTCGACAACGTCACAGACACTGTGGAGACGGTGAGGCACTCGACAACGTCACAGACACTGTGGAGACGGTGAGGCATTCGACAACACAGACACTGTGGAGACGGTGAGGCATTCGACAACGTCACAGACACTGTGGAGACGGTGAGGCATTCGACAACGTCACAGACACTGTGGAGACGGTGAGGCACTCGACAACGTCACAGACACTGTGGAGACGGTGAGGCATTCGACAACGTCACAGACTCTGTGGAGACGGTGAGGCATTCGACAACGTCACAGACACTGTGGAGACGGTGAGGCATTCGACAACGTCACAGACACTGTGGAGACGGTGAGGCACTCGACAACGTCACAGACACTGTGGAGACGGTGAGGCATTCGACAACACAGACACTGTGGAGACGGTGAGGCATTCGACAACACAGACACTGTGGAGACGGTGAGGCATTCGACAACACAGACACTGTGGAGACGGTGAGGCATTCGACAACACAGACACTGTGGAGACGGTGTGGCATTCGACAACACAGACACTGTGTAGACGGTGTGGCATTCGACAACGTCACAGACACTGTGGAGACGGTGAGGCATTCGACAACACAGACACTGTGGAGACGGTGTGGCATTCGACAACGTCACAGACACTGTGGAGACGGTGAGGCATTCGACAACACAGACACTGTGTAGACGGTGTGGCATTCGACAACACAGACACTGTGGAGACGGTGAGGCATTCGACAACGTCACAGACACTGTGGAGATGGTGAGGCATTCGACAACGTCACAGACACTGTGGAGACGGTGAGGCATTCGACAACGTCACAGACACTGTGGAGATGGTGAGGCATTCGACAACGTCACAGACACTGTGGAGACGGTGAGGCATTCGACAACGTCACAGACACTGTGGAGACGGTGAGGCACTCGACAACGTCACAGACACTGTGGAGACGGTGCGGCATTCGACAACGTCACAGACACTGTGGAGACGGTGAGGCATTCGACAACGTCACAGACACTGTGGAGACGGTGAGGCATTCGATAACACAGACACTGTGGAGACGGTGAGGCATTCGACAACGTCACAGACACTGTGGAGATGGTGAGGCATTCGACAACACAGACACTGTGGAGACGGTGAGGCATTCGACAACGTCACAGACACTGTGGAGACGGTGAGGCATTCGACAACGTCACAGACACTGTGGAGACGGTGAGGCATTCGACAACACAGACACTGTGGAGACGGTGAGGCATTCGACAACGTCACAGACACTGTGGAGATGGTGAGGCATTCGACAACGTCACAGACACTGTGGAGACGGTGAGGCATTCGTCAACCTCACAGACACTGTGGAGATGGTGAGGCATTCGACAACATCACAGACACTGTGGAGACGGTGAGGCATTCGACAACGTCACAGACACTGTGGAGACGGTGAGGCATTCGATAACACAGACACTGTGGAGACGGTGAGGCACTCGACAACGTCACAGACACTGTGGAGACGGTGCGGCATTCGACAACGTCACAGACACTGTGGAGACGGTGAGGCATTCGACAACGTCACAGACTCAGTGGAGACGGTGAGGCACTCGACAACACAGACACTGTGGAGACGGTGAGGCATTCGACAACGTCACAGACACTGTGGAGACGGTGAGGCATTCGACAACGTCACAGTCACTGGAGACAGTGAGGCATTCGACAACGTCACAGACACTGTGGAGACGGTGAGGCATTCGACAACACAGACACTGTGGGGACGGTGAGGCATTCGACAACGTCACAGACACTGTGGAGACGGTGAGGCATTCGACAACACAGACACTGTGGAGATGGTGAGGCATTCGACAACGTCACAGACACTGTGGAGATGGTGAGGCATTCGACAACGTCACAGACACTGTGGAGATGGTGAGGCATTCGACAACACAGACACTGTGGAGACGGTGAGGCATTCGACAACACAGACACTGTGGAGATGGTGAGGAATTCGATAACACAGACACTGCGGAGACGGTGAGGCATTCGACAACACAGACACTGCGGAGACGGTGAGGCATTCGACAACGTCACAGACACTGTGGAGATGGTGAGGCATTCGACAACATCACAGACACTGTGGGGATGGTGAGGCATTCGACAACGTCACAGACACTGTGGAGACGGTGAGGCATTCGACAATGTCACAGACACTGTGGAGATGGTGAGGCATTCGACAACGTCACAGACACTGTGGAGATGGTGAGGCATTCGTCAACATCACAGACACTGTGGAGATGGTGAGGCATTCGACAACACAGACACTGTGGAGACGGTGCGGCATTCGACAACACAGACACTGCGGAGACGGTGAGGCATTCGACAACACAGACACTGCGGAGACGGTGAGGCATTCGACAACGTCACAGACACTGTGGAGACGGTGAGGCATTCGACAACACAGACACTGTGGAGACGGTGAGGCATTCGACAACGTCACAGACACTGTGGAGACGGTGAGGCATTCGACAACACAGACACTGTGGAGACGGTGAGGCATTCGACAACACAGACACTGTGGAGACGGTGAGGCATTCGACAACGTCACAGACACTGTGGAGATGGTGAGGCATTCGACAACGTCACAGACACTGTGGAGACGGTGAGGCATTCGACAACGTCACAGACACTGTGGAGATGGTGAGGCATTCGACAACACAGACACTGTGGAGATGGTGAGGCATTCGACAACGTCACAGACACTGTGGAGACGGTGAGGCACTCGACAACACAGACACTGTGGAGACGGTGAGGCATTCGACAACGTCACAGACACTGTGGAGACGGTGTGGCATTCGACAACGTCACAGACACTGTGGAGACGGTGAGGCATTCGACAACGTCACAGACACTGTGGAGACGGTGAGGCATTCGACAACGTCACAGACACTGTGGAGACGGTGAGGCATTCGTCAACACAGACACTGTGGAGATGGTGAGGCATTCGACAACATCACAGACACTGTGGAGACGGTGAGGCATTTGACAACATCACAGACACTGTGGAGACGGTGAGGCATTCGACAACGTCACAGACACTGTGGAGATGGTGAGGCATTCGACATCACAGACACTGTGGAGACGGTGAGGCATTCGACAACATCACAGACACTGTGGAGATGGTGAGGCATTCGACAACGTCACAGACACTGTGGAGACGGTGAGGCATTCGACAACGTCACAGACACTGTGGAGATGGTGAGGCATTCGACAACGTCACAGACACTGTGGAGATGGTGAGGCATTCGACATCACAGACACTGTGGAGATGGTGAGGCATTCGACAACGTCACAGACACTGTGGAGACGGTGAGGCATTTGATAACACAGACACTGTGGAGACGGTGAGGCATTCGACAACACAGACACTGTGGAGACGGTGAGGCATTCGACAACACAGACACTGTGGAGACGGTGAGGCATTCGACAACACAGACACTGTGGAGACGGTGAGGCATTCGACAACGTCACAGACACTGTGGAGAAGGTGAGGCATTCGATAACGTCACAGACACTGTGGAGACGGTGAGGCATTCGACAACGTCACAGTCACTGGAGACAGTGAGGCATTCGACAACGTCACAGACACTGTGGAGACGGTGAGGCATTCGACAACACAGACACTGTGGGGACGGTGAGGCATTCGACAACGTCACAGACACTGTGGAGACGGTGAGGCATTCGACAACACAGACACTGTGGAGATGGTGAGGCATTCGACAACGTCACAGACACTGTGGAGATGGTGAGGCATTCGACAACACAGACACTGTGGAGACGGTGAGGCATTCGACAACACAGACACTGTGGAGATGGTGAGGCATTCGATAACACAGACACTGCGGAGACGGTGAGGCATTCGACAACACAGACACTGCGGAGACGGTGAGGCATTCGACAACGTCACAGACACTGTGGAGATGGTGAGGCATTCGACAACATCACAGACACTGTGGAGATGGTGAGGCATTCGACAACGTCACAGACACTGTGGAGACGGTGAGGCATTCGACAATGTCACAGACACTGTGGAGATGGTGAGGCATTCGACAACGTCACAGACACTGTGGAGATGGTGAGGCATTCGACAACACAGACACTGTGGAGATGGTGAGGCATTCGACAACACAGACACTGTGGAGACGGTGAGGCATTCGACAACACAGACACTGTGGAGACGGTGAGGCATTCGACAACACAGACACTGTGGAGACGGTGAGGCATTCGACAACACAGACACTGTGGAGACGGTGAGGCATTCGACAACACAGACACTGTGGAGACAGTGAGGCATTCGACAACGTCACAGACACTGTGGAGACGGTGAGGCATTCGACAACGTCACAGACACTGTGGAGATGGTGAGGCATTCGACAACGTCACAGACACTGTGGAGATGGTGAGGCATTCGACAACATCACAGACACTGTGGAGACGGTGAGGCATTCGACAACACAGACACTGCGGAGACGGTGCGGCATTCGACAACACAGACACTGCGGAGACGGTGAGGCATTCGACAACACAGACACTGCGGAGACGGTGAGGCATTCGACAACGTCACAGACACTGTGGAGACGGTGAGGCATTCGACAACGTCACAGACACTGTGGAGATGGTGAGGCATTCGACAACACAGACACTGTGGAGACGGTGCGGCATTCGACAACACAGACACTGCGGAGACGGTGAGGCATTCGACAACACAGACACTGCGGAGACGGTGAGGCATTCGACAACGTCACAGACACTGTGGAGACGGTGAGGCATTCGACAACACAGACACTGTGGAGACGGTGAGGCATTCGACAACGTCACAGACACTGTGGAGACGGTGAGGCATTCGACAACACAGACACTGTGGAGACGGTGAGGCATTCGACAACGTCACAGACACTGTGGAGATGGTGAGGCATTCGACAACGTCACAGACACTGTGGAGACGGTGAGGCATTCGACAACGTCACAGACACTGTGGAGATGGTGAGGCATTCGACAACACAGACACTGTGGAGATGGTGAGGCATTTGACAACGTCACAGACACTGTGGAGATGGTGAGGCATTCGACAACGTCACAGACACTGTGGAGACGGTGAGGCATTCGATAACACAGACACTGTGGAGACGGTGAGGCATTCGACAACACAGACACTGTGGAGACGGTGAGGCATTCGACAACACAGACACGGTGGAGACGGTGAGGCATTCGACAACACAGACACTGTGGAGACGGTGAGGCATTCGACAACACAGACACTGTGGAGACGGTGAGGCATTCGACAACGTCACAGACACTGTGGAGACGGTGAGGCATTCGACAACGTCACAGACACTGTGGAGATGGTGAGGCATTCGACAACGTCACAGACACTGTGGAGACGGTGAGGCATTCGACAACACAGACACTGTGGAGACGGTGAGGCATTCGACAACGTCACAGACACTGTGGAGACGGTGAGGCATTCGACAACGTCACAGACACTGTGGAGACGGTGAGGCATTCGACAACGTCACAGACACTGTGGAGACGGTGAGGCATTCGACAACGTCACAGACACTGTGGAGACGGTGAGGCATTCGACAACGTCACAGACACTGTGGAGACGGTGAGGCATTCGACAACGTCACAGACACTGTGGAGACGGTGAGGCATTCGACAACGTCACAGACACTGTGGAGACGGTGTGGCATTCGACAACACAGACACTGTGGAGACGGTGTGGCATTCGACAACACAGACACTGTGGAGACGGTGTGGCATTCGACAACACAGACACTGTGGAGACGGTGAGGCATTCGATAACACAGACACTGTGGAGACGGTGAGGCATTCGACAACGTCACAGACACTGTGGAGACGATGCGGCATTCGACAACGTCACAGACACTGTGGAGACGGTGAGGCATTCGACAACGTCACAGACACTGTGGAGACGGTGAGGCATTCGACAACGTCACAGACACTGTGGAGACGGTGAGGCATTCGACAACGTCACAGACACTGTGGAGACGGTGAGGCATTCGACAACGTCACAGACACTGTGGAGACGGTGAGGCATTCGATAACACAGACACTGTGGAGACGGTGAGGCACTCGACAACACAGACACTGTGGAGAATGTGAGGCATTCGACAACACAGACACTGTGGAGACGGTGAGGCATTCGACAACGTCACAGACACTGTGGAGACGGTGAGGCATTCGACAACACAGACACTGTGGAGACGGTGAGGCATTCGACAACGTCACAGACACTGTGGAGACGGTGAGGCATTCGACAACGTCACAGACACTGTGGAGACGGTGAGGCATTCGATAACACAGACACTGTGGAGACGGTGTGGCATTCGACAACACAGACACTGTGGAGACGGTGAGGCATTCGACAACACAGACACTGTGGAGACGGTGAGGCATTCGATAACACAGACACTGTGGAGACGGTGAGGCATTCGATAACACAGACACTGTGGAGACGGTGAGGCATTCGATAACACAGACACTGTGGAGACGGTGAGGCATTCGATAACACAGACACTGTGGAGACGGTGTGGCATTCGACAACACAGACACTGTGGAGACGGTGAGGCATTCGATAACACAGACACTGTGGAGACGGTGTGGCATTCGACAACACAGACACTGTGGAGACGGTGAGGCATTCGATAACACAGACACTGTGGAGACGGTGTGGCATTCGACAACACAGACACTGTGGAGACGGTGAGGCATTCGATAACACAGACACTGTGGAGACGGTGAGGCATTCGATAACACAGACACTGTGGAGACGGTGTGGCATTCGACAACACAGACACTGTGGAGACGGTGAGGCATTCGACAACGTCACAGACACTGTGGAGACGGTGAGGCATTCGACAACACAGACACTGTGGAGACGGTGAGGCATTCAACAACACAGACACGGTGGAGACGGTGAGGCATTCGACAACACAGACACGGTGGAGACGGTGAGGCATTCGACAACACAGACACTGTGGAGACGGTGAGGCATTCAACAACACAGACACGGTGGAGACGGTGAGGCATTCGACAACACAGACACGGTGGAGACGGTGAGGCATTCGACAACACAGACACTGCGGAGACGGTGAGGCATTCGACAACGTCACAGACACTGTGGAGACGGTGAGGCATTCGACAACGTCACAGACACTGTGGAGACGGTGTGGCATTCGACAACACAGACACTGTGGAGACGGTGAGGCATTCGACAACGTCACAGACACTGCGGAGACGGTGAGGCATTCGACAACGTCACAGACACTGTGGAGACGGTGTGGCATTCGACAACGTCACAGACACAGTGGAGACGGTGAGGCATTCGACAACACAGACACTGTGGAGACGGTGAGGCATTCGGCAACACAGACACTGTGGAGACGGTGAGGCATTCGACAACGTCACAGACACTGTGGAGACGGTGAGGCATTCGACAACGTCACAGACACTGTGGAGACAGTGAGGCATTCGACAACACAGACACGGTGGAGACGGTGTGGCATTCGACAACGTCACAGACACTGTGGAGAAGGTGAGGCATTCGACAACGTCACAGACACTGTGGAGACGGTGCGGCATTCGACAACGTCACAGACACTGTGGAGACGATGCGGAATTCGACAACGCTGCAGGCACTGCTCAGACCCCTGAGCTCCTCCAGTAGCTTGTTTACACTGGAAGAGGAGGCCAGGTACCGGAGGGGATCCGGAATTGAAGCGTGTGGGGAACTGTTAGATGGAACCTGCAGGAGAGAAGGGGGGCAAAATGGTGTCTGTGAGGGCGGGGGTGGAGGGAATGGTGTCTGTGAGGGGGGGGTGGAGGGTATGGTGTCTGTGAGGGGGGGTGGAGGGAATGGTGTCTGTGAGGGGGGGGGTGGAGGGTATGGTGTCTGTGAGGGGGGGTGGAGGGAATGGTGTCTGTGAGGGGGGGGGTGGAGGGTATGGTGTCTGTGAGGGGGGGGTGGAGGGTATGGTGTCTGTGAGGGGGGGTGGAGGGAATGGTGTCTGTGAGGGGGGGGGTGGAGGGTATGGTGTCTGTGAGGGCGGGGGTGGAGGGAATGGTGTCTGTGAGGGGGGGGGTGGAGGGTATGGTGTCTGTGAGGAGGGGGGGTGGAGGGAATGGTGTCTGTGAGGGGGGTGCTGTAGTGATTGGTGTTTTGGGTGAGTAGACAAAAGTAGGTGGATTGAAAAGGAGTTTTTAAAGTTTCATCATCAAGTGTCGAATGATCAATCTTTCCATGACCGTGATTGTTCTTGGCAAGATTTTCTACAGAAGTGGTTTGCCATTGCCTTCTTCTGGGCAGTGTCTTTACAAAACGGGTGACCCCAGCCATGATCCATACTCTTCAGAGATCAGTGGTCGCGTAACCAGGACCTGTGATATGCACCAGCTGCAGATTGGGAGCGTGCCTAAGACTTCTGCACTGTACTTTAGTAATTCTATGTATTGAATTTAATGTGAGTGATGATTAACCTGATGCTGATACGGGTCTCTATTGTGGACTGAGAGTGGGAAGGGGGCAGGGAGAGGGGAATCATGGTTGGGCAAACGGGATGGGAGAGGGGAAGGAGCGGGAAGCACTAGAGAGACATTCTATGATGATCGATAAATATATCTTTTGGAATCAGGTGACCTTGCCTGGTGTCTCAGGGCCGGGTGTGTCTGAACACATGCCAGCTCCCTGACCCCCATCACTCCTTCTCTGTCAAATCCCCCACACCCCTCCCACGGCACTCCACGCTCACCATTCCCAACATCCTCCCACTGTCACAAGGGGACGTGCAGACTGGACCCAAATGCAGGACGCAAGCACTGAAGTAAAGGGTAGAACAAGATGGGGAGACCGTGGCATGCAACGGTGATCCTAGGGTTCAGAGAGTTCATGGCAAAGGCAGGACCCTGGAGTTCATGGCCAAGGCAGGCCCCTGGCTAGGCTAAAGGATGGGTCTATGGGAAAAGGAATGCTGGAGGATAGCCCCCTGGGCGGGCTGCATTACTTCTGGGCAGGGCTTGGCCTCTCACGCAGGAACACGGGCCTGGGCAGGTCGCGGGGCATCTGGGCAGGATGCGGGACACAACCCGTCGGAAGCAAGGGGTAGGAAAGGGTCAGAGTCCTCAGGGCAGGCCACATAGCTCCTAGGCTGGGCCGCCTCCCAGGCAGGAATATGGGGGCCTGGGCAAGACGCGGAGCACCTGGGCAGGTTGTGGGGCACAACCCATCGGGAGGGGTAGGAAAGGTTTAGAGTCCCCCGCCGGGCAACGGCAGTCCACCCTGCTTACCCGATGGTCCAGGGTGAATACAAGAACGGACTTACAGAACTAGATGATTAACAGTGGGTACTCCAAGCCAGGGTCCAGACGGGATAGCCAGGCGAACAGCGCAACGGCGCGAACAAGGCAAACCGGACAGAACAACGGGTAGAAGACAAAACAGGACAACCCCCACCCCAACTAGACTCAGTCCCAGAGCCCCTTATATACACCTGCCAGCCAATAGGTCTCAGGTGCACCTCCTTAAGCCAAGATAATCCTATTTGGGCTTAAGGGTGAAAGGAGGGACGGCTACAAGACCCGGAGTCTGGAGACCACAGACCGGATCAAGACCCGGAATGCGGGCTTCGGACCGGACTATAACACCCACCTGATACAAACTTTCTGTCTGCTCCACGTTGGCAATTACAGTACTGTGCGAAAGTCTCAGGCACCCCTGCTGTTTTCAGTATATGTACCTAAAACCTCTGCACCGTGCAGTAATGTTGAATGACTTCAGACTGATTCTGATGTTGCCTTTGAAGCATTCCCTTCACTGACCGTCCTTCAACTGAGAGTAAAGGATCTGTTTAGGGAGATGTGACTTAGACGTCCAGGTGACATAACCTATCCAGTTATAGAGTTACACAGCACGAAAACAGGCCTTTCGACCCAACACGTCTGTGCTGAGCAGGCCTGTGCCCCCAGCCATCAGGCTCTTGAACCAGAGGGGATAACTTCACTTGCCCCCAGCCATCAGGCTCTTGAACCAGAGGGGATAACTTCACTTGCCCCCAGCCATCAGGCTCTTGAACCAGAGGGGATAACTTCACTTGCCCCCAGCCATCAGGCTCTTGAACCAGAGGGGATAACTTCACTTGCCCCATCACTGAACTGTTGCCACAACCTATGGACTCACTTTCAAGGACTTTCATCTCGTTCTCGATACTTACTGCTTATTTAATTGTTATTATTTCTGTTCTTTTTGCATTTGCACAGTTGGTTGGTTGGTTGTCTTTTGCACGCTGTTTGGTGCGGTCTTCCATTGATTCTATTGTGGCTATTGAGTATGCCCGCAAGGAGGTGAATCTCGGGGTTGTATATGGTGACATCTATGTACTTTGGAGCCACAGGTGGCGGGTGGGGGCTAAAGGTGGACAAGCTGCCCCTGGGCGGAGCACGACAAGCCCGTCACCAGGGGAGCCGCCCCTCCCCGGACACCCCATGCACCCTGGAATCCGCATACCGTCTCCACGCTCTGACGGGTGGGCTAAACCAGGTGAGGGCAGCAGGGAACCTTCAGCCCCGGTGGGAGGACAGGCTTGCCCCAGCGTGTGAAACCAGCCCCGGCGGACTGGGTGGGTGAGATCAACTACGAGATCCAGTGGCCAGCGCTGCACCGCTTCACGGAGAGCGAAGGCATGACGAGGCACAGGAGGAACTGCAGCCGAGGAGATCTCCAGTCGTGACGATTTGGACCAAGATCTGTGAGGCCGAGAGAGTAGAATTCTCCCAGCTTTTTCACTATAAAATTCCTGCCACTCGGGTTTCTCTCAGCGCAGCTCTTTAGTAACTTTTATTAATAAATTTACTATGAACTTTGGTAAACAGAGTATGTTCAAATTCCTCACTTGCAGGTGGTATAATAGAAACTGCAAGATGATACTTTGAAGTTAGTAAAGTAATTGTCGCTTAATTGGATTGTGTTTTGGATCCTGATTACAATTTTATCTTATCTCCTAAAATGGCCCTCTGGTGCAAAGGGAAACAACCTCTCTTACCTCCACTCACTGGTTAACCCTTGCCTTGACGCAGCCTTCCCACAGGAGTCAGCCAGATTTATTATCACCGACGTGAAATGTATTATATTGTAGCCATAAGTACACAGAAATAAATATTAATTTACAAAGAAGTGTTTAAGGCCACTACATTGACGACATTTCAAAGCCAGCTGGACGGGGATGTGGATAGGAAACGTTCTCAACCTTTATTTTACGCAATAAGCAACCCTGGTTTAGAGGAATGAGGGCCAAACGTGGGGAAATGGGAATCAAAGTTCAAAGTAAATTCATTATCGAAGTACATACAGTATATGTTACCATATATACCCCTGAGGTTTGTTTTCTTACAGAACCATCTCAATAAATCCACAGAACCATAACGGAATCGATGAAAGACCACAGCAACTTGAGCGTTCAACCAGAGTGCAGAGGACAATATTCAAGTCAAGTCAAGTCACTTTTTATTACCTTACTTTATTATAGACAATAGACAATAGGTGCAGAAGTAGGCCATTCGGCCCTTCGAGCCTGCACCGCCATTTTGAGATCATGGCTGATCAATTCCTATCAATATCCGGCTCCTGCCTTGTCCCCATATCCCTTGATACCCCTATCCATAAGATAACTATCTAGCTCCTTCTTGAAAGCATCCAGAGAATTGGTCTCCACTACCTTCTGAGGCAGTGCATTCCAGACCCCCACAACTCTCTGGGAGAAGAAGTTTTTCCCTTAACTCTGTCCTAAATGACCTACCCCTTACTCTCAAACCATGCCCTCTGGTACTGGACTCTCCCAGCATCTGGAACATATTTCCTGCCTCTATCTTGTCCAATCCCTTAATAATCTTATATGTTTCAATCAGATCTTGTCCTCTCAATCTCCTTAATTCCAGCGTGTACAAGCCCAGTCTCTCTAACCTCTCTGCGTAAGACAGTCCAGACATCCCAGGAATTAACCTCGTGAATCTACGCTGCACTTCCTCCAGGATGTCCTTCCTTAACCCTGGAGACCAAAACTGTACACAATACTCCAGGTGTGGTTTCACCAGGGCTCTGTACAAATGCAAGAGGATTTCCTTGCTCTTGTACTCAATTCCCTTTGTAATAAAGGCCAACATTCCATTAGCCTTCTTCACTGCCTGCTGCACTTGCTCATTCACCTTCAGTGACTGATGAACAAGGACTCCGAGATCTCTTTGTATTTATCCCTTACCTAACTCTATACTGTTCAGATAATAATCTGCCTTCCTGTTCTTACTCCCAAAGTGGATAACCTTACACTTATTCACATTAAACGCCATCTGCCAAGTATCTGCCCACTCACCCAGCCTATCCAAGTCACCCTGAATTCTCCTAACATCCTCATCACATGTCACACTGCCACCCAGCTTAGTATCATCAGCAAATTTGCTGATGTTATTTTCTATGCCTTCATCCAAATCGTTAACGTAAATGGTAAACAGCTGTGGTCCCAATACCGAGCCCTGTGGCACCCCACTAGTCACCACCTGCCATTCCGAGAAACACCCATTCACCGCTACCCTTTGCTTTCTATCTGCCAACCAGTTTTCTATCCATGTCAATGCCTTCCCCCCGATGCCCTGAGCTTTGATTTTACCCACCAATCTTCTATGTGGGACCTTATCAAATGCCTTCTGAAAATCGAGGTACACCATATCCACCATATCCCGTCTAACTTCCTGATTACATCCTCGAAAAACTCCAACAGATTAGTCAAGCATGATTTACCCTTGGTAAATCCATGCTGGCTCGGCCCAATCCTATCACTGCTATCTAGATATGCCACTATTTCATCTTTAATAATGGACTCTAGCATCTTCCCCACCACCGATGTCAGGCTGACAGGTCGATAGTTCTCTGTTTTCTCCCTCCCTCCTTTCTTAAAAAGTGGGATAACATTAGCCATTCTCCAATCCTCAGGAACTGATCCTGAATCTAAGGAACATTGGAAAATGATTACCAATGGATCCGCAATTTCCAGGGCCACCTCTTTAGTACCCTAGGGTGCAGACCATCTGGACCTGGGGATTTGTCAGCCTTCAGTCCCATCAGTCTTCTCATCACTGTTTCCTTCCGAATGTCAATCTGTTTCACTTCCTCTGTTACCCTATGTTCTTGGCCCATCCATACATCTGGAAGATTGCTTGTGTCTTCCTTAGTGAAAACAGATCTAAAGTACTCATTAAATTCTTCTGCCATTTCTCTGTTTCCCATAACAATTTCACCCAATTCATTCTTCAAGGGCCCAAAATTGTTCTTAACTATCTTCTTTCTCTTCACATACCTAAAAAAGCTTTTGCTATCTTCCTTTATATTCCTGGCTAGCTTGCGTTCGTACCTCATTTTTTCTCCCCATATTGTCTTTTTAGTTAAGTTCTGTTGTTCCTTAAAAACTTCCCAATCATCTGTCCTCCCACTCACCTTAGCTCTGTCATATTTCCTTTTTTTTTAAATGCTTTGCAGTCTCTGACTTCCTTTGTCAACCACTGAGGCCCCTTTCCCCCCTTTGAATCCTTCCTTCTCTGGGGGATTAACTGATTTTGCACCTTGTGCATTATTCCCAAGAATACCTGCCATTGCTGTTCCACTGTCTTTTCTGCTAGGCTATCCGTCCAGTCAACTTTGGCCAGCTCCTCTCTCATGGCTCCATAGTTTCCCCTGTTCATCTGCAACACTGACACCTCCGAGCTGCCCTTATCCTTCTCAAATTGCAGATAAAAGCTTATCATATTGTGATCACTACCTCCTAATGGCTCCTTTACTGCGAGATTGCTTATCAAATCCTGTTCATTACATAACACTAAATCCAGAATAGTCTTGTCCCTGGTCGGCTCTCGTACAAATTGTTCCAAGAATGCATCCCGTAGGCACTCTACAAACTCCCTATCCTGGGGTCCAGCACCAACCTGATTCTCCCAGTTCACCTGCGTGTTGAAATCCCCCATAACTACTGCAACATTACCTTTGCCACATGCCAATGTTAACTCCCTATTCAACTTGCACCCAATATCCATGCTACTGTTTGGTGGCCTGTCACCAAACAAGTGATACTAGAGCGTACAATCATCACAGCGATATTTGATTCTGCGCTTCACGCTCCCTTAAGTACAAATCGAAGTAAATATAATAAAAATTTAAATTATAAATCATAATTAGAAAATAGAAAAGGGAAAGTAAGGTAGTACAAGTCAGGTCCGGATAGTTAGAAGGTATGGCCCAGATCTGGGTCATTTCAACCAACTGCTGGTACAGTACACTAGACTATGTGAAACAACACAAAACTACACTAGACTACCTGAAACAACACAAAACTACTCTAGGCTACCTGAATCAACACAAAACTACACTAGACTACCTGAAACAACAGAAAACTACACTGGACTATGTGAAACAACACAAAACTACACTAGACTACCTGAAACAACACAAAACTACACTAGACTACGTGAAACAACACAAAACTACACTAGACTATGTGAAACAACACAAAACTACACTAGACTACCTGAAACAACACAAAACTACACTAGACTACCTGAAACAACACAAAACTACACTGGACTATGTGAAACAACACAAAACTACACTAGACTATGTGAAACAACGCAAAACTACACTAGACTACCTGAAACAACACAAAACTACACTAGACTATGTGAAACAACACAAAACTACACTAGACTACCTGAAACAACACAAAACTACACTAGACTACGTGAAACAACACAAAACTACACTAGACTACCTGAAACAACACAAAACTACACTAGACTACGTGAAACAACACAAAACTACACTAGACTACCTGAAACAACACAAAACTACACTAGACTACCTGAAACAACACAAAACTACACTAGACTACCTGAAACAACACAAAACTACACTGGACTATGTGAAACAACACAAAACTACACTAGACTATGTGAAACAACACAAAACTACACTAGACTACCTGAAACAACACAAAACTACACTAGACTATGTGAAACAACACAAAACTACACTAGACTACCTGAAACAACACAAAACTACACTAGACTACGTGAAACAACACAAAACTACACTAGACTACCTGAAACAACATAAAACTACACTAGACAACGTGAAACAACACAGACTTCAGACCTACCCAGGACTGCATAAAGTGCACAAAACAGTGCAAGACGGTACAATAATTAATAAACAAGACAATAGGCACAGTAAAGGGCAAATTACAATATAATAATAAATTATGTAAATATAAATGTAAATGTTTTAGCAGGAATTGAGAAAAATGAGCAAAAATTGCAAAGGGAGTGGAGGTGTGTGTGTGTGTGTGTGTGTCAATATATATATATATATATATAGATTGGTGTCAGACTAGACTCTGGGTATTGAGGAGTCTAGTGGCTTGGGGGAAAAAACTGCTACATAGTCTGGTCGTGAGAGCCCGAATGCTTCGGAGACTTTTCCCAGACGGCAGGAGGGAGAAGAGTTTGTATGAGGGGTGCGTGGGATCCTTCATAATGCTGTTTGCTTTGCGGATGCAGCGTGTAGTGTAAATGTCCGTGATGGCGGGAAGAGAGACCCTGAAGATCTTCTCAGCTGACCTCACTATCCACTGCAGGGTCTTGTGATCCGAGACGGTGCAATTTCCGAACCAGGCAGTGATGCTGTGGTGAACTACATATACCTGTCTGGACACGCCCCCCCGCTGACTGCTCCTGCGGCTCCTCCCACAGACCCCTGTATAAAGGCGATTGGAGGCACTGCTTCTCCCTCAGTCTTCGAGATGTCGTATGGTGATCTCTTGCTGCTGACTGCTCTCTTCCAGCGAATAAAGGCCTATATCTCACCTCACGTCTCCAAGAGGTATTGATGGTGCATCAGATGCAGCTGCTCAGGATGCTCTCAATACAACCCCTGTAGAATGTGATGAGGATGGGGGGTTGGGAGATGGACTTTCCTCAGCCTTTGCAGGAAGTAGAGACACTGCTGGACTTACTTGGCTATAATATCTGCAAATACTAAAAGAAAAAAATAATAAATAGTAAGCAATAAATATCGAGTACATGAGATGAAGAGGCAGCATCCATTATTAAGGACCCCCACCACCAGGACATGTTACTGTCAGGGAAGAGATACAGGAGCCTGAAGGCACACACTCAGTGATTCAGGAACAGCTTCTTCCCCTCTGCCATCCCATTCCTAAATGGACACTGAACCCAAGAACACTGCCTCGCTACTGTTTCATGATTTCTGTTTTTGCACTACAATTTTTAACTATTTAATATAAATGTATATGCTTACTGTGATTGATATATTTATGTTTTCTGTATTATCATGCATTGCATTGTACTGCTGCCACTAAGTTAACAAGTTTCACAACTTATGCCAGTGATAATGACCCTGATTCCGAAGAGTCTTTGAAAGTGAGTCCGTCGGTTCAGCGATGGGGCAAGTGAAGTTGTCCCCTCTGGATCAGCAGCCTGAATGTTGAGGGGCAGTAACTGTTCCTGAACCTGGATCTCTTGAGTCCTGAGGCTCCTGACGGCAGCAGTGAGAAGAGAGCACGTCCTGGGTGGAGGGGTCCCTGATGACGGATGCTGCTTACCTCAGACGATGCTCAATGGTGCCAGGGGCTTTATCCGTGATGGACTGGGCCGGATCTACTACTTCTTGTAGGATTTTGGTCAATATCCGCAGCTGCTGGTGATTTCTGTATTTCTCTAGCAAACACGAGGAAATCTGCAGATGCTGGAAATTCAAACAACGCACACAAAATGCTGCCTGGCCTGCTGTGTTCCACCAGCATTTTGTCTGTATTTCTCGGTACAGACCAGGGGCCAAGCTGTTCTCCTCGTGCACAAGTGAAATGAAGTACGTTTCAGGAAGGAGTGGGTGCTTTCAGAGACCGGTTAATTGCCGATGACACGACTACCACGCTTTGCATTACTGAGACACAAGGGATTCTAGATGCTGCAATCCGGAGCATAAAAAGATCAATCTTCTACAGAAACTCAGCAGGCCAGGTAGCATCTTTGGAGGGAACAGAACAGACAACGTTTCAGTTCCAGGCCCTTCGTCGGGGGTGGAAGAGTACAGGGGAGGTGGATGGTATAGAGATGTGGAGGTAAAGGGCTGGAGCAAGGGCTAAATGTGAACTAGAGGAAGTGGGTCTCATTCTTCCACCAGACAGTCTGCACCCGACAGTGTGAACACTGAATTCTCTGGTCTCCTCTGTTCCACATCTACCCAGTTCCTCCTTTATCTACCCACATCACCCTGTTTCCCTCCCGACCTCCCTGGATCCACCCATCACCTCCCAGCCTCTGTGACTATTCCCACCCTCCCCTCCTCCCTGGATCCACCCATCACCTCCCAGCCTCTGTCACTATTCCCACCGTCCCCTCCTCGTCTGGATCCACCCATCACCTCCCAGCCTCCGTCAATATTCCCACCCACTCCTCCTCCCTGGATCCACCCATCACCTCCCAGCCTCTGTCACTATTCCCACCATCCCCTCCTCCCTGGATCCACCCATCAGCTCCCAGCCTCTGTCACTATTCCCACCCTCCCCTCCTCCCTGGATCCACCCATCACCTCCCAGCCTCTGTAACTATTCCCACCCTCCCTTCCTCCCTGGATACACCCATCACCTCCCAGCCTCTGTCACTATTCCCACCCTCCCCTCCTCCCTGGATCCACCCATCACCACCCAGCCTCTGTCACTATTCCCACCCTCCCTTCCTCCCTGGATACACCCATCACCTGCCAGCCTCTGTCACTATTCCCACCATCCCCTGCTCCCTGGATACACCAATCACCTGCCAGCCTCTGTCACTATTCCCACCCTCCCTTCCTCCCTGGATACACCCATCACCTCCCAGCCTCTGTCACTATTCCCACCCTCCCCTCCTCCCTGGATCCACCCATCACCTCCCAGCCTCTGTCACTATTCCCACCATCTCCTCCTCCCTGGATCCACCCATCACCTCCCAGCCTCCGTCACTATTCCCACCCTCCCCTCATCCCTGGATCCACCCATCACCTCCCAGCCTCCGTCACTATTCCCACCCTCCCCTCCTCGTCTGGATCCACCCATCACCTCCCAGCCTCTGTCACTATACCCACTCTCCCCTCCTCCCTGGATCCACCCATCAAATTCCAGCCTCTGTCACTATTCCCACCCTCCCCTCCTCGTCTGGATCCACCCATCACCTCCCAGCCTCTGTCACTATTCCCACCCTCCCCTCCTCATCTGGATCCACCCATCACCTCCCAGTCCCCGTCACTATTCCCACCCTCCCCTCCTCCCTGGATACACCCATCACCTCGCAGCCTCTGTCACTATTCCCACCCTCCCTTCCTCCCTGAATACACCCATCACCTCCCAGCCTCTGTCACTATTCCCACCCTCCCCTCCTCCCTGGATCCACCCATCACCTCCCAGCCTCTGTCACTATTCCCACCCTCCCCTCCTCCCTGGATCCACCCATCACCTCCCAGCCTCTGTCACTATTCCCACCCTCCCCTCCACCCTGGATCCACCCATCACCTCCCAGCTTCTGTCACTATTCCCACCCTCCCCTCCTCCCTGGATCCACCCATCACCTCCCAGCCTCTGTCACTATTCCCACCATCCCCTCCTCGTCTGGATCCACCCATCACCTCCCAGCCTCTGTCACTATTCCCACCCTCCCCTCCTCGTCTGCATCCACCCATCACCTCCCAGCCTATGTCACTATTCCCACCCTCCCCTCCTCCCTGGATCCACCCATCACCTCCCAGCCTCTGTCACTATTCCCACCCTCCCCTCCTCCCTGGATCCACCCATCAACTCCCAGCCTCCTTCACTATTCCCACCCTCCCCTCCTCCCTGGATCCACCCATCACCTCCCAGCCTCTGTCACTATTCCCACCCTCCCCTCCTCCCTGGATCCACCCATCACCTCCCAACCTCTGTCACTATTCCCACCCTCCCCTGCCCCCTGGATCCATCCATCACCTCCCAGCCTCTGTTACTATTCCCACCCTCCCCTCCTCCCTGAATCCACCCATCACCTCCCAGCCTCCGTCACTATTCCCACCCTCCCCTCCTCCCTGGATCCACCCATCAACTCCCAGCCTCCTTCACTATTCCCACCCTCCCCTCCTCCCTGGATCCACCCATCACCTCCCAGCCTCTGTCACTATTCCCACCCTCCCCTCCTCCCTGGATCCACCCATCACCTCCCAACCTCTGTCACTATTCCCACCCTCCCCTGCCCCCTGGATCCACCCATCACCTCCCAGCCTCTGTCACTATTCCCACCCTCCCCTCCTCCCTGAATCCACCCATCACCTCCCAGCCTCCGTCACTATTCACACTCTCCCCTGCTCCCTGGATCCACCCATCAGTTCCCAGCCTCTGTCACTATTCCCATTCTCCCCTCCTCGTCTGGATACACCCATCACCTCCCAGCCTCTGTCACTATTCCCACCCTCCCCTCCTCGTCTGCATCCACCCATCACCTCCCAGCCTCTGTCACTATTCCCACCCTCCCCTCCTCCCTGGATCCACCCATCAACTCCCAGCCTCCTTCACTATTCCCACCCTCCCCTCCTCCCTGGATCCACCCATCACCTCCCAACCTCTGTCACTATTCCCACCCTCCCCTGCCCCCTGGATCCACCCATCACCTCCCAGCCTCTGTCACTATTCCCACCCTCCCCTCCTCCCTGAATCCACCCATCACCTCCCAGCCTCCGTCACTATTCCCACCCTCCCCTCCTCCCTGGATCCACCCATCAACTCCCAGCCTCCTTCACTATTCCCACCCTCCCCTCCTCCCTGGATCCACCCATCACCTCCCAGCCTCTGTCACTATTCCCACCCTCCCCTCCTCCCTGGATCCACCCATCACCTCCCAACCTCTGTCACTATTCCCACCCTCCCCTGCCCCCTGGATCCACCCATCACCTCCCAGCCTCTGTCACTATTCCCACCCTCCCCTCCTCCCTGAATCCACCCATCACCTCCCAGCCTCCGTCACTATTCACACTCTCCCCTGCTCCCTGGATCCACCCATCAGTTCCCAGCCTCTGTCACTATTCCCATTCTCCCCTCCTCGTCTGGATACACCCATCACCTCCCAGCCTCTGTCACTATTCCCACCCTCCCTTCCTCCCTGGATACACCCATCACCTCCCAGCCTCTGTCACTATTCCCACCCTCCCCTCCTCCCTGGATCCACCTGTCACCTCCCAGCCTCCGTCACTATTCCCACCCTCCCCTCCTCCCTGGATCCACCCATCACCTCCCAGCCTCTGTCACTATTCCCACCCACCCCTCCTCCCTGGATCCACCCATCACCTCCCAGCCTCCGTCACTATTCCCAACCTCCCCTCCTAGTCTGGATCCACCCATCACCTCCCAGCCTCTGTCACTATTCCCACCCTCCCCTCCTCGTCTGGATCCACCCATCACCTCCCAGCCTCTGTCACTATTCCCACCCTCCCCTCCTCGTCTGTATACACCCATCACCTCCCAGTCCCCGTCACTATTCCCACCCTCCCCTCCTCCCTGGATACACCCATCACCTCCCAGCCTCTGTCACTATTCCCACCCTCCGTTCCTCCCTGGATCCACCCATCACCTCCCAGCCTCTGTCACTATTCCCACTCTCCCCTCCTCCCAGGATCCACCCATCACCTCCCAGCCTCTGTCACTATTCCCACCCTCCCCTCCTCCCTGGATCCACCCATCACCTCCCAGCCTCTGTCACTATTCCCACCCTCCCCTCCTCGCCTGGATCCACCCATCACCTCCCAGCCGCTGTCACTATTCCCACCCTCCCCTCCTCGTCTGGATCCACCCATCACCTCCCAGCCTCTGTCACTATTCCCACCCTCCCCTCCTCCCTGGATCCACCCATCACCTCCCAGCCTCTGTCACTATTCCCACCCTCCCCTCCTCCCTGGATCCACCCATCACCTCCCAGCCTCTGTCAGTATTCCCACCCTCCCCTCCTCCCTGGATCCACCCATCACCTCCCAGCCTCTGTCACTATTCCCACCCTCCCCTCCTCGTCAGGATCCACCCATCACCTCCCAGCCTCTGTCACTATTCCCACCCTCCCCTCCTCGTCTGGATCCACCCATCACCTCCCAGCCTCCGTCACTATTCCCACCCTCCCCTCCTCGTCTGGATCCACCCATCACCTCCCAGCCTCCGTCACTATTCCCACCCTCCCCTCCTCGTCTGGATCCACCCATCACCTCCCAGCCTCTGTCACTATTCCCACCCTCCCCTCCTCCCTGGATCCACCCATAAACTCCTAGCCTCTGTCACTATTCCCACCCTCCCCTCCTCGTCTGGATCCACCCATCACCTCCCAGCCTCTGTCACTATTCCCACCCTCCCCTCCTCGTCTGGATCCACCCATCAGCTACCAGCCTCTGTCACTATTCCCATGCTCCCCTCCTCCCTGGATCCACCCATCACCTCGCAGCCTCTGTCACTATTCCCACCCTCCCCTCCTCATCTGGATCCACCCATCACCTCCCAGCCTCTGTCACTATTCCCACCCTCCCCTCCTCGTCTGGATCCACCCATCACCTCCCAGCCTCTGTCACTATTCCCACCCTCCCGTCCTCCCTGGATCCACCCATCACCTCCCAGCCTCTGTCACTATTCCCCCCCTCCCCTCCTCCCTGGATCCACCCATCAACTCCCAGCCTCTGTCACTATTCCCACCCTCCCCTCCTCCCTGGATCCACCCATCACCTCCCAGCCTCTGTCACTATTCCCACCCTCCCCTTCTCGTCTGGATCCACCCATCACCTCCCAGCCTCTGTCACTATTCCCACCCTCCCCTCCTCCCTGGATCCACCCATCACCTCCCAGCCTCTGTCACTATTCCCACCCTCCCCTCCTCGTCTGGATCCACCCATCACCTCCCGGCCTCTGTCACTATTCCCACCCTCCCCTCCTCGTCTGGATCCACCCATCACCTCCCAGCCTCCGTCACTATTCCCACCCTCCCCTCCTCGTCTGGATCCACCCATCACCTCCCAGCCTCTGTCACTATTCCCACCCTCCCCTCCTCGTCTGGATCCACCCATCACCTCCCAGCCTCCGTCACTATTCCCACCCTCCCCTCCTCGTCTGGATCCACCCATCACCTCCCAGCCTCTGTCACTATTCCCACCCTCCCCTCCTCACTGGATCCACCCATAAACTCCTAGCCTCTGTCACTATTCCCACCCTCCCCTCCTCCCTGGATCCACCCATCACCTCCCAGCCTCTGTCACTATTCCCACCCTCCCCACCTCCCTGGATCCACCCATCACCTCCCAGCCTCTGTCACTATTCCCACCCTCCCCTCCTCCCTGGATCCACCCATCACCTCCCAGCCTCCGTCACTATTCCCACCCTCCCCTCCTCACTGGATCCACCCATAAACTCCTAGCCTCTGTCACTATTCCCACCCTCCCCTCCTCCCTGGATCCACCCATCACCTCCCAGCCTCTGTCACTATTCCCACCCTCCCCACCTCCCTGGATCCACCCATCACCTCCCAGCCTCTGTCACTATTCCCACCCTCCCCTCCTCCCTGGATCCACCCATCACCTCCCAGCCTCCGTCACTATTCCCACCCTCCCCTCCTCCCTGGATCCACCCATCACCTCCCAGCCTCCGTCACTATTCCCACCCTCCCCTCCTCCCTTGATACACCCATCACCTCCCAGCCTCTGTCACTATTCCCACCCTCCCCTCGTCGCCTGGATCCACCCATCACCTCCAGCCGCTGTCACTATTCCCACCCTCCCCTCGTCGTCTGGATCCACCCATCACCTCCCAGCCTCTGTCACTATTCCCACCCTCCCCTCCTCGTCTGGATCCACCCATCACCTCCCAGCCTCTGTCACTATTCCCACCCTCCCCTCCTCCCTGGATCCACCCATCACCTCCCAGCCTCTGTCACTATTCCCACCCTCCCCTCCTCCCTGGATCCACCCATCACCTCCCAGCCTCTGTCACTATTCCCACCCTCCCCTCCTCCCTGGATCCACCCATCACCTCCCAGCCTCTGTCACTATTCCCACCCTCCCCTCCTCGTCTGGATCCACCCATCACCTCCCAGCCTCCGTCACTATTCCCACCCTCCCCTCCTCGTCTGGATCCACCCATCACCTCCCAGCCTCTGTCACTATTCCCACCCTCCCCTCCTCACTGGATCCACCCATAAACTCCTAGCCTCTGTCACTATTCCCACCCTCCCCTCCTCGTCTGGATCCACCCATCACCTCCCAGCCTCTGTCACTATTCCCACCCTCCCCTCCTCCCTGGATCCACCCATCACCTCCCAGCCTCTGTCACTATTCCCACCCTCCCCTCCTCCCTGGATCCACCCATCACCTCCCAGCCTCCGTCACTATTCCCACCCTCCCCTCCTCCCTGGATCCACCCATCACCTCCCAGCCTCCGTCACTATTCCCACCCTCCCCTCCTCCCTGGATCCACCCATCACCACACAGCCTCCGTCACTATTCCCACCCTCCCCTCCTCCCTGGATCCACCCATCACCTCCCAGCCTCTGTCACTATTCCCACCCTCCCCTCCTCCCTGGATCCACCCATCACCTCCCAGCCTCCGTCACTATTCCCACCCTCCTCTCCTCCCTGGATCCACCCATCACCTCCCAGCCTCTGTCACTATTCCCACCCTCCCCTCCTCCCTGGATCCACCCATCACCTCCCAGCCTCTGTCACTATTCCCACCCTCCCCTCCTCACTGGATCCACCCATAAACTCCTAGCCTCTGTCGCTATTCCCACCCTCCCCTCCTCGTCTGGATCCACCCATCACCTCCCAGCCTCTGTCACTATTCCCACCCTCCCCTCCTCCCTGGATCCACCCATCACCTCCCAGCCTCCGTCACTATTCCCACCCTCCCCTCCTCCCTGGATCCACCCATCACCTCCCAGCCTCCGTCACTATTCCCACCCTCCCCTCCTCCCTGGATCCACCCATCACCTCCCAGCCTCCGTCACTATTCCCACCCTCCCCTCCTCCCTGGATCCACCCATCACCACACAGCCTCCGTCACTATTCCCACCCTCCCCTCCTCCCTGGATCCACCCATCACCTCCCAGCCTCTGTCACTATTCCCACCCTCCCCTCCTCCCTGGATCCACCCATCACCTCCCAGCCTCCGTCACTATTCCCACCCTCCTCTCCTCCCTGGATCCACCCATCACCTCCCAGCCTCTGTCACTATTCCCACCCTCCCCTCCTCCCTGGATCCACCCATCACCTCCCAGCCTCTGTCACTATTCCCACCCTCCCCTCCTCACTGGATCCACCCATAAACTCCTAGCCTCTGTCGCTATTCCCACCCTCCCCTCCTCGTCTGGATCCACCCATCACCTCCCAGCCTCTGTCACTATTCCCACCCTCCCCTCCTCCCTGGATCCACCCATCACCTCCCAGCCTCTGTCACTATTCCCACCCTCCCCTCCTCCCTGGATCCACCCATCACCTCCCACCCTCCGTCACTATTCCCACCCTCCCCTCCTCCCTGGATCCACCCATCACCTCCCAGCCTCCGTCACTATTCCCACCCTCCCCTCCTCCCTGGATCCACCCATCACCACCCAGCCTCCGTCACTATTCCCACCCTCCCCTCCTCCCTGGATCCACCCATCACCTCCCAGCCTCCGTCACTATTCACACTCTCCCCTGCTCCCTGGATCCACCCATCAGTTCCCAGCCTCTGTCACTATTCCCATTCTCCCCTCCTCGTCTGGATACACCCATCACCTCCCAGCCTCTGTCACTATTCCCACCCTCCCTTGCTCCCTGGATACACCCATCACCTCCCAGCCTCTGTCACTATTCCCACCCTCCCCTCCTCCCTGGATCCACCTGTCACCTCCCAGCCTCCGTCACTATTCCCACCCTCCCCTCCTCCCTGGATCCACCCATCACCTCCCAGCCTCTGTCACTATTCCCACCCACCCCTCCTCCCTGGATCCACCCATCACCTCCCAGCCTCCGTCACTATTCCCACCCTCCCCTCCTCGTCTGGATCCACCCATCACCTCCCAGCCTCTGTCACTATTCCCACCCTCCCCTCCTCGTCTGTATACACCCATCACCTCCCAGTCCCCGTCACTATTCCCACCCTCCCCTCCTCCCTGGATACACCCATCACCTCCCAGCCTCTGTCACTATTCCCACCCTCCGTTCCTCCCTGGATCCACCCATCACCTCCCAGCCTCTGTCACTATTCCCACTCTCCCCTCCTCCCAGGATCCACCCATCACCTCCCAGCCTCTGTCACTATTCCCACCCTCCCCTCCTCCCTGGATCCACCCATCACCTCCCAGCCTCTGTCACTATTCCCACCCTCCCCTCCTCGCCTGGATCCACCCATCACCTCCCAGCCGCTGTCACTATTCCCACCCTCCCCTCCTCGTCTGGATCCACCCATCACCTCCCAGCCTCTGTCACTATTCCCACCCTCCCCTCCTCGTCTGGATCCACCCATCACCTCCCAGCCTCTGTCACTATACCCACCCTCCCCTCCTTTCTGGATCCACCCATCACCTCCCAGCCTCTGTCACTATTCCCACCCTCCCCTCCTCCCTGGATCCACCCATCACCTCCCAGCCTCCGTCAGTATTCCCACCCTCCCCTCCTCCCTGGATCCACCCATCACCTCCCAGCCTCTGTCACTATTCCCACCCTCCCCTCCTCGTCAGGATCCACCCATCACCTCCCAGCCTCTGTCACTATTCCCACCCTCCCCTCCTCGTCTGGATCCACCCATCACCTCCCAGCCTCCGTCACTATTCCCACCCTCCCCTCCTCGTCTGGATCCACCCATCACCTCCCAGCCTCTGTCACTATTCCCACCCTCCCCTCCTCCCTGGATCCACCCATCACCTCCCAACCTCTGTCACTATTCCCACCCTCCCCTGCCCCCTGGATCCACCCATCACCTCCCAGCCTCTGTCACTATTCCCACCCTCCCCTCCTCCCTGAATCCACCCATCACCTCCCAGCCTCCGTCACTATTCACACTCTCCCCTGCTCCCTGGATCCACCCATCAGTTCCCAGCCTCTGTCACTATTCCCATTCTCCCCTCCTCGTCTGGATACACCCATCACCTCCCAGCCTCTGTCACTATTCCCACCCTCCCCTCCTCGTCTGCATCCACCCATCACCTCCCAGCCTCTGTCACTATTCCCACCCTCCCCTCCTCCCTGGATCCACCCATCAACTCCCAGCCTCCTTCACTATTCCCACCTTCCCCTCCTCCCTGGATCCACCCATCACCTCCCAGCCTCTGTCACTATTCCCACCCTCCCCTCCTCCCTGGATCCACCCATCACCTCCCAAACTCTGTCACTATTCCCACCCGCCCCTGCCCCCTGGATCCACCCATCACCTCCCAGCCTCTGTCACTATTCCCACCCTCCCCTCCTCCCTGAATCCACCCATCACCTCCCAGCCTCCGTCACTATTCCCACCCTCCCCTCCTCCCTGGATCCACCCATCAACTCCCAGCCTCCTTCACTATTCCCACCCTCCCCTCCTCCCTGGATCCACCCATCACCTCCCAGCCTCTGTCACTATTCCCACCCTCCCCTCCTCCCTGGATCCACCCATCACCTCCCAACCTCTGTCACTATTCCCACCCTCCCCTGCCCCCTGGATCCACCCATCACCTCCCAGCCTCTGTCACTATTCCCACCCTCCCCTCCTCCCTGAATCCACCCATCACCTCCCAGCCTCCGTCACTATTCACACTCTCCCCTGCTCCCTGGATCCACCCATCAGTTCCCAGCCTCTGTCACTATTCCCATTCTCCCCTCCTCGTCTGGATACACCCATCACCTCCCAGCCTCTGTCACTATTCCCACCCTCCCTTCCTCCCTGGATACACCCATCACCTCCCAGCCTCTGTCACTATTCCCACCCTCCCCTCCTCCCTGGATCCACCTGTCACCTCCCAGCCTCCGTCACTATTCCCACCCTCCCCTCCTCCCTGGATCCACCCATCACCTCCCAGCCTCTGTCACTATTCCCACCCACCCCTCCTCCCTGGATCCACCCATCACCTCCCAGCCTCCGTCACTATTCCCAACCTCCCCTCCTAGTCCGGATCCACCCATCACCTCCCAGCCTCTGTCACTATTCCCACCCTCCCCTCCTCGTCTGGATCCACCCATCACCTCCCAGCCTCTGTCACTATTCCCACCCTCCCCTCCTCGTCTGTATACACCCATCACCTCCCAGTCCCCGTCACTATTCCCACCCTCCCCTCCTCCCTGGATACACCCATCACCTCCCAGCCTCTGTCACTATTCCCACCCTCCGTTCCTCCCTGGATCCACCCATCACCTCCCAGCCTCTGTCACTATTCCCACTCTCCCCCTCCTCCCAGGATCCACCCATCACCTCCCAGCCTCTGTCACTATTCCCACCCTCCCCTCCTCCCTGGATCCACCCATCACCTCCCAGCCTCTGTCACTATTCCCACCCTCCCCTCCTCGCCTGGATCCACCCATCACCTCCCAGCCGCTGTCACTATTCCCACCCTCCCCTCCTCGTCTGGATCCACCCATCACCTCCCAGCCTCTGTCACTATTCCCACCCTCCCCTCCTCCCTGGATCCACCCATCACCTCCCAGCCTCTGTCACTATTCCCACCCTCCCCTCCTCCCTGGATCCACCCATCACCTCCCAGCCTCTGTCAGTATTCCCACCCTCCCCTCCTCCCTGGATCCACCCATCACCTCCCAGCCTCTGTCACTATTCCCACCCTCCCCTCCTCGTCAGGATCCACCCATCACCTCCCAGCCTCTGTCACTATTCCCACCCTCCCCTCCTCGTCTGGATCCACCCATCACCTCCCAGCCTCCGTCACTATTCCCACCCTCCCCTCCTCGTCTGGATCCACCCATCACCTCCCAGCCTCCGTCACTATTCCCACCCTCCCCTCCTCGTCTGGATCCACCCATCACCTCCCAGCCTCTGTCACTATTCCCACCCTCCCCTCCTCCCTGGATCCACCCATAAACTCCTAGCCTCTGTCACTATTCCCACCCTCCCCTCCTCGTCTGGATCCACCCATCACCTCCCAGCCTCTGTCACTATTCCCACCCTCCCCTCCTCGTCTGGATCCACCCATCAGCTACCAGCCTCTGTCACTATTCCCATGCTCCCCTCCTCCCTGGATCCACCCATCACCTCGCAGCCTCTGTCACTATTCCCACCCTCCCCTCCTCATCTGGATCCACCCATCACCTCCCAGCCTCTGTCACTATTCCCACCCTCCCCTCCTCGTCTGGATCCACCCATCACCTCCCAGCCTCTGTCACTATTCCCACCCTCCCGTCCTCCCTGGATCCACCCATCACCTCCCAGCCTCTGTCACTATTCCCCCCCTCCCCTCCTCCCTGGATCCACCCATCAACTCCCAGCCTCTGTCACTATTCCCACCCTCCCCTCCTCCCTGGATCCACCCATCACCTCCCAGCCTCTGTCACTATTCCCACCCTCCCCTTCTCGTCTGGATCCACCCATCACCTCCCAGCCTCTGTCACTATTCCCACCCTCCCCTCCTCCCTGGATCCACCCATCACCTCCCAGCCTCTGTCACTATTCCCACCCTCCCCTCCTCGTCTGGATCCACCCATCACCTCCCGGCCTCTGTCACTATTCCCACCCTCCCGTCCTCGTCTGGATCCACCCATCACCTCCCAGCCTCCGTCACTATTCCCACCCTCCCCTCCTCGTCTGGATCCACCCATCACCTCCCAGCCTCTGTCACTATTCCCACCCTCCCCTCCTCCCTGGATCCACCCATCACCTCCTAGCCTCTGTCACTATTCCCACCCTCCCCTCCTCCCTGGATCCACCCATCACCTCCCAGCCTCCGTCACTATTCCCACCCTCCCCTCCTCCCTGGATCCACCCATCACCTCCCAGCCTCCGTCACTATTCCCACCCTCCCCTCCTCCCTTGATCCACCCATCACCTCCCAGCCTCTGTCACTATTCCCACCCTCCCCTCGTCGCCTGGATCCACCCATCACCTCCAGCCGCTGTCACTATTCCCACCCTCCCCTCCTCCCTGGATCCACCCATCACCTCCCAACCTCTGTCACTATTCCCACACGCCCCTGCCCCCTGGATCCACCCATCACCTCCCAGCCTCTGTCACTATTCCCACCCTCCCCTCCTCCCTGAATCCACCCATCACCTCCCAGCCTCCGTCACTATTCCCACCCTCCCCTCCTCCCTGGATCCACCCATCAACTCCCAGCCTCCTTCACTATTCCCACCCTCCCCTCCTCCCTGGATCCACCCATCACCTCCCAGCCTCTGTCACTATTCCCACCCTCCCCTCCTCCCTGGATCCACCCATCACCTCCCAACCTCTGTCACTATTCCCACCCTCCCCTGCCCCCTGGATCCACCCATCACCTCCCAGCCTCTGTCACTATTCCCACCCTCCCCTCCTCCCTGAATCCACCCATCACCTCCCAGCCTCCGTCACTATTCACACTCTCCCCTGCTCCCTGGATCCACCCATCAGTTCCCAGCCTCTGTCACTATTCCCATTCTCCCCTCCTCGTCTGGATACACCCATCACCTCCCAGCCTCTGTCACTATTCCCACCCTCCCTTCCTCCCTGGATACACCCATCACCTCCCAGCCTCTGTCACTATTCCCACCCTCCCCTCCTCCCTGGATCCACCTGTCACCTCCCAGCCTCCGTCACTATTCCCACCCTCCCCTCCTCCCTGGATCCACCCATCACCTCCCAGCCTCTGTCACTATTCCCACCCACCCCTCCTCCCTGGATCCACCCATCACCTCCCAGCCTCCGTCACTATTCCCAACCTCCCCTCCTAGTCTAGATCCACCCATCACCTCCCAGCCTCTGTCACTATTCCCACCCTCCCCTCCTCGTCTGGATCCACCCATCACCTCCCAGCCTCTGTCACTATTCCCACCCTCCCCTCCTCGTCTGTATACACCCATCACCTCCCAGTCCCCGTCACTATTCCCACCCTCCCCTCCTCCCTGGATACACCCATCACCTCCCAGCCTCTGTCACTATTCCCACCCTCCGTTCCTCCCTGGATCCACCCATCACCTCCCAGCCTCTGTCACTATTCCCACTCTCCCCTCCTCCCAGGATCCACCCATCACCTCCCAGCCTCTGTCACTATTCCCACCCTCCCCTCCTCCCTGGATCCACCCATCACCTCCCAGCCTCTGTCACTATTCCCACCCTCCCCTCCTCGCCTGGATCCACCCATCACCTCCCAGCCGCTGTCACTATTCCCACCCTCCCCTCCTCGTCTGGATCCACCCATCACCTCCCAGCCTCTGTCACTATTCCCACCCTCCCCTCCTCCCTGGATCCACCCATCACCTCCCAGCCTCTGTCACTATTCCCACCCTCCCCTCCTCCCTGGATCCACCCATCACCTCCCAGCCTCTGTCAGTATTCCCACCCTCCCCTCCTCCCTGGATCCACCCATCACCTCCCAGCCTCTGTCACTATTCCCACCCTCCCCTCCTCGTCAGGATCCACCCATCACCTCCCAGCCTCTGTCACTATTCCCACCCTCCCCTCCTCGTCTGGATCCACCCATCACCTCCCAGCCTCCGTCACTATTCCCACCCTCCCCTCCTCGTCTGGATCCACCCATCACCTCCCAGCCTCCGTCACTATTCCCACCCTCCCCTCCTCGTCTGGATCCACCCATCACCTCCCAGCCTCTGTCACTATTCCCACCCTCCCCTCCTCCCTGGATCCACCCATAAACTCCTAGCCTCTGTCACTATTCCCACCCTCCCCTCCTCGTCTGGATCCACCCATCACCTCCCAGCCTCTGTCACTATTCCCACCCTCCCCTCCTCGTCTGGATCCACCCATCAGCTACCAGCCTCTGTCACTATTCCCATGCTCCCCTCCTCCCTGGATCCACCCATCACCTCGCAGCCTCTGTCACTATTCCCACCCTCCCCTCCTCATCTGGATCCACCCATCACCTCCCAGCCTCTGTCGCTATTCCCACCCTCCCCTCCTCGTCTGGATCCACCCATCACCTCCCAGCCTCTGTCACTATTCCCACCCTCCCGTCCTCCCTGGATCCACCCATCACCTCCCAGCCTCTGTCACTATTCCCCCCCTCCCCTCCTCCCTGGATCCACCCATCAACTCCCAGCCTCTGTCACTATTCCCACCCTCCCCTCCTCCCTGGATCCACCCATCACCTCCCAGCCTCTGTCACTATTCCCACCCTCCCCTTCTCGTCTGGATCCACCCATCACCTCCCAGCCTCTGTCACTATTCCCACCCTCCCCTCCTCCCTGGATCCACCCATCACCTCCCAGCCTCTGTCACTATTCCCACCCTCCCCTCCTCGTCTGGATCCACCCATCACCTCCCGGCCTCTGTCACTATTCCCACCCTCCCCTCCTCGTCTGGATCCACCCATCACCTCCCAGCCTCCGTCACTATTCCCACCCTCCCCTCCTCGTCTGGATCCACCCATCACCTCCCAGCCTCTGTCACTATTCCCACCCTCCCCTCCTCCCTGGATCCACCCATCACCTCCTAGCCTCTGTCACTATTCCCACCCTCCCCTCCTCCCTGGATCCACCCATCACCTCCCAGCCTCCGTCACTATTCCCACCCTCCCCTCCTCCCTGGATCCACCCATCACCTCCCAGCCTCCGTCACTATTCCCACCCTCCCCTCCTCCCTTGATCCACCCATCACCTCCCAGCCTCTGTCACTATTCCCACCCTCCCCTCGTCGCCTGGATCCACCCATCACCTCCAGCCGCTGTCACTATTCCCACCCTCCCCTCCTCGTCTGGATCCACCCATCACCTCCCAGCCTCTGTCTCTATTCCCACCCTCCCCTCCTCGTCTGGATCCACCCATCACCTCCCAGCCTCTGTCACTATTCCCACCCTCCCCTCCTCCCTGGATCCACCCATCACCTCCCAGCCTCTGTCACTATTCCCACCCTCCCCTCCTCCCTGGATCCACCCATCACCTCCCAGCCTCTGTCACTATTCCCACCCTCCCCTCCTCCCTGGATCCACCCATCACCTCCCAGCCTCTGTCACTATTCCCACCCTCCCCTCCTCGTCTGGATCCACCCATCACCTCCCAGCCTCCGTCACTATTCCCACCCTCCCCTCCTCGTCTGGATCCACCCATCACCTCCCAGCCTCCGTCACTATTCCCACCCTCCCCTCCTCGTCTGGATCCACCCATCACCTCCCAGCCTCTGTCACTATTCCCACCCTCCCCTCCTCACTGGATCCACCCATAAACTCCTAGCCTCTGTCACTATTCCCACCCTCCCCTCCTCCCTGGATCCACCCATCACCTCCCAGCCTCTGTCACTATTCCCACCCTCCCCACCTCCCTGGATCCACCCATCACCTCCCAGCCTCTGTCACTATTCCCACCCTCCCCTCCTCCCTGGATCCACCCATCACCTCCCAGCCTCCGTCACTATTCCCACCCTCCCCTCCTCACTGGATCCACCCATAAACTCCTAGCCTCTGTCACTATTCCCACCCTCCCCTCCTCCCTGGATCCACCCATCACCTCCCAGCCTCTGTCACTATTCCCACCCTCCCCACCTCCCTGGATCCACCCATCACCTCCCAGCCTCTGTCACTATTCCCACCCTCCCCTCCTGCCTGGATCCACCCATCACCTCCCAGCCTCCGTCACTATTCCCACCCTCCCCTCCTCCCTGGATCCACCCATCACCTCCCAGCCTCCGTCACTATTCCCACCCTCCCCTCCTCCCTTGATCCACCCATCACCTCCCAGCCTCTGTCACTATTCCCACCCTCCCCTCGTCGCCTGGATCCACCCATCACCTCCAGCCGCTGTCACTATTCCCACCCTCCCCTCGTCGTCTGGATCCACCCATCACCTCCCAGCCTCTGTCACTATTCCCACCCTCCCCTCCTCGTCTGGATCCACCCATCACCTCCCAGCCTCTGTCACTATTCCCACCCTCCCCTCCTCCCTGGATCCACCCATCACCTCCCAGCCTCTGTCACTATTCCCACCCTCCCCTCCTCCCTGGATCCACCCATCACCTCCCAGCCTCTGTCACTATTCCCACCCTCCCCTCCTCCCTGGATCCACCCATCACCTCCCAGCCTCTGTCACTATTCCCACCCTCCCCTCCTCGTCTGGATCCACCCATCACCTCCCAGCCTCCGTCACTATTCCCACCCTCCCCTCCTCGTCTGGATCCACCCATCACCTCCCAGCCTCCGTCACTATTCCCACCCTCCCCTCCTCGTCTGGATCCACCCATCACCTCCCAGCCTCCGTCACTATTCCCACCCTCCCCTCCTCGTCTGGATCCACCCATCACCTCCCAGCCTCTGTCACTATTCCCACCCTCCCCTCCTCACTGGATCCACCCATAAACTCCTAGCCTCTGTCACTATTCCCACCCTCCCCTCCTCGTCTGGATCCACCCATCACCTCCCAGCCTCTGTCACTATTCCCACCCTCCCCTCCTCCCTGGATCCACCCATCACCTCCCAGCCTCTGTCACTATTCCCACCCTCCCCTCCTCCCTGGATCCACCCATCACCTCCCAGCCTCCGTCACTATTCCCACCCTCCCCTCCTCCCTGGATCCACCCATCACCTCCCAGCCTCCGTCACTATTCCCACCCTCCCCTCCTCCCTGGATCCACCCATCACCACACAGCCTCCGTCACTATTCCCACCCTCCCCTCCTCCCTGGATCCACCCATCACCTCCCAGCCTCTGTCACTATTCCCACCCTCCCCTCCTCCCTGGATCCACCCATCACCTCCCAGCCTCCGTCACTATTCCCACCCTCCTCTCCTCCCTGGATCCACCCATCACCTCCCAGCCTCTGTCACTATTCCCACCATCCCCTCCTCCCTGGATCCACCCATCACCTCCCAGCCTCTGTCACTATTCCCACCCTCCCCTCCTCACTGGATCCACCCATAAACTCCTAGCCTCTGTCGCTATTCCCACCCTCCCCTCCTCGTCTGGATCCACCCATCACCTCCCAGCCTCTGTCACTATTCCCACCCTCCCCTCCTCCCTGGATCCACCCATCACCTCCCAGCCTCCGTCACTATTCCCACCCTCCCCTCCTCCCTGGATCCACCCATCACCTCCCAGCCTCCGTCACTATTCCCACCCTCCCCTCCTCCCTGGATCCACCCATCACCTCCCAGCCTCCGTCACTATTCCCACCCTCCCCTCCTCCCTGGATCCACCCATCACCACACAGCCTCCGTCACTATTCCCACCCTCCCCTCCTCCCTGGATCCACCCATCACCTCCCAGCCTCTGTCACTATTCCCACCCTCCCCTCCTCCCTGGATCCACCCATCACCTCCTAGCCTCTGTCACTATTCCCACCCTCCCCTCCTCCCTGGATCCACCCATCACCTCCCAGCCTCCGTCACTATTCCCACCCTCCCCTCCTCCCTGGATCCACCCATCACCTCCCAGCCTCCGTCACTATTCCCACCCTCCCCTCCTCCCTGGATCCACCCATCACCTCCCAGCCTCCGTCACTATTCCCACCCTCCCCTCCTCCCTTGATCCACCCATCACCTCCCAGCCTCTGTCACTATTCCCACCCTCCCCTCGTCGCCTGGATCCACCCATCACCTCCAGCCGCTGTCACTATTCCCACCCTCCCCTCCTCGTCTGGATCCACCCATCACCTCCCAGCCTCTGTCTCTATTCCCACCCTCCCCTCCTCGTCTGGATCCACCCATCACCTCCCAGCCTCTGTCACTATTCCCACCCTCCCCTCCTCCCTGGATCCACCCATCACCTCCCAGCCTCCGTCACTATTCCCACCCTCCCCTCCTCGTCTGGATCCACCCATCACCTCCCAGCCTCTGTCACTATTCCCACCCTCCCCTCCTCACTGGATCCACCCATAAACTCCTAGCCTCTGTCACTATTCCCACCCTCCCCTCCTCGTCTGGATCCACCCATCACCTCCCAGCCTCTGTCACTATTCCCACCCTCCCCTCCTCCCTGGATCCACCCATCACCTCCCAGCCTCTGTCACTATTCCCACCCTCCCCTCCTCCCTGGATCCACCCATCACCTCCCAGCCTCCGTCACTATTCCCACCCTCCCCTCCTCCCTGGATCCACCCATCACCTCCCAGCCTCCGTCACTATTCCCACCCTCCCCTCCTCCCTGGATCCACCCATCACCACACAGCCTCCGTCACTATTCCCACCCTCCCCTCCTCCCTGGATCCACCCATCACCTCCCAGCCTCTGTCACTATTCCCACCCTCCCCTCCTCCCTGGATCCACCCATCACCTCCCAGCCTCCGTCACTATTCCCACCCTCCTCTCCTCCCTGGATCCACCCATCACCTCCCAGCCTCTGTCACTATTCCCACCCTCCCCTCCTCCCTGGATCCACCCATCACCTCCCAGCCTCTGTCACTATTCCCACCCTCCCCTCCTCACTGGATCCACCCATAAACTCCTAGCCTCTGTCGCTATTCCCACCCTCCCCTCCTCGTCTGGATCCACCCATCACCTCCCAGCCTCTGTCACTATTCCCACCCTCCCCTCCTCCCTGGATCCACCCATCACCTCCCAGCCTCCGTCACTATTCCCACCCTCCCCTCCTCCCTGGATCCACCCATCACCTCCCAGCCTCCGTCACTATTCCCACCCTCCCCTCCTCCCTGGATCCACCCATCACCACACAGCCTCCGTCACTATTCCCACCCTCCCCTCCTCCCTGGATCCACCCATCACCTCCCAGCCTCTGTCGCTATTCCCACCCTCCCCTCCTCGTCTGGATCCACCCATCACCTCCCAGCCTCTGTCACTATTCCCACCCTCCCCTCCTCCCTGGATCCACCCATCACCTCCCAGCCTCTGTCACTATTCCCACCCTCCCCTCCTCCCTGGATCCACCCATCACCTCCCAGCCTCCGTCACTATTCCCACCCTCCCCTCCTCCCTGGATCCACCCATCACCTCCCAGCCTCCGTCACTATTCCCACCCTCCCCTCCTCCCTGGATCCACCCATCACCACCCAGCCTCCGTCACTATTCCCACCCTCCCCTCCTCCCTGGATCCACCCATCACCTCCCAGCCTCCGTCACTATTCACACTCTCCCCTGCTCCCTGGATCCACCCATCAGTTCCCAGACTCTGTCACTATTCCCATTCTCCCCTCCTCGTCTGGATACACCCATCACCTCCCAGCCTCTGTCACTATTCCCACCCTCCCTTCCTCCCTGGATACACCCATCACCTCCCAGCCTCCGTCACTATTCCCACCCTCCCCTCCTCCCTGGATCCACCCATCACCTCCCAGCCTCTGTCACTATTCCCACCCACCCCTCCTCCCTGGATCCACCCATCACCTCCCAGCCTCCGTCACTATTCCCAACCTCCCCTCCTAGTCTGGATCCACCCATCACCTCCCAGCCTCTGTCACTATTCCCACCCTCCCCTCCTCGTCTGGATCCACCCATCACCTCCCAGCCTCTGTCACTATTCCCACCCTCCCCTCCTCGTCTGTATACACCCATCACCTCCCAGTCCCCGTCACTATTCCCACCCTCCCCTCCTCCCTGGATACACCCATCACCTCCCAGCCTCTGTCACTATTCCCACCCTCCGTTCCTCCCTGGATCCACCCATCACCTCCCAGCCTCTGTCACTATTCCCACTCTCCCCTCCTCCCAGGATCCACCCATCACCTCCCAGCCTCTGTCACTATTCCCACCCTCCCCTCCTCCCTGGATCCACCCATCACCTCCCAGCCTCTGTCACTATTCCCACCCTCCCCTCCTCGCCTGGATCCACCCATCACCTCCCAGCCGCTGTCACTATTCCCACCCTCCCCTCCTCGTCTGGATCCACCCATCACCTCCCAGCCTCTGTCACTATTCCCACCCTCCCCTCCTCGTCTGGATCCACCCATCACCTCCCAGCCTCTGTCACTATTCCCACCCTCCCCTCCTCCCTGGATCCACCCATCACCTCCCAGCCTCTGTCACTATTCCCACCCTCCCCTCCTCCCTGGATCCACCCATCACCTCCCAGCCTCTGTCAGTATTCCCACCCTCCCCTCCTCCCTGGATCCACCCATCACCTCCCAGCCTCTGTCACTATTCCCACCCTCCCCTCCTCGTCAGGATCCACCCATCACCTCCCAGCCTCTGTCACTATTCCCAACCCTCCCCTCCTCGTCTGGATCCACCCATCACCTCCCAGCCTCCGTCACTATTCCCACCCTCCCCTCCTCGTCTGGATCCACCCATCACCTCCCAGCCTCCGTCACTATTCCCACCCTCCCCTCCTCGTCTGGATCCACCCATCACCTCCCAGCCTCTGTCACTATTCCCACCCTCCCCTCCTCCCTGGATCCACCCATAAACTCCTAGCCTCTGTCACTATTCCCACCCTCCCCTCCTCGTCTGGATCCACCCATCACCTCCCAGCCTCTGTCACTATTCCCACCCTCCCCTCCTCGTCTGGATCCACCCATCAGCTACCAGCCTCTGTCACTATTCCCATGCTCCCCTCCTCCCTGGATCCACCCATCACCTCGCAGCCTCTGTCACTATTCCCACCCTCCCCTCCTCATCTGGATCCACCCATCACCTCCCAGCCTCTGTCACTATTCCCACCCTCCCCTCCTCGTCTGGATCCACCCATCACCTCCCAGCCTCTGTCACTATTCCCACCCTCCCGTCCTCCCTGGATCCACCCATCACCTCCCAGCCTCTGTCACTATTCCCCCCCTCCCCTCCTCCCTGGATCCACCCATCAACTCCCAGCCTCTGTCACTATTCCCACCCTCCCCTCCTCCCTGGATCCACCCATCACCTCCCAGCCTCTGTCACTATTCCCACCCTCCCCTTCTCGTCTGGATCCACCCATCACCTCCCAGCCTCTGTCACTATTCCCACCCTCCCCTCCTCCCTGGAGCCACCCATCACCTCCCAGCCTCTGTCACTATTCCCACCCTCCCCTCCTCGTCTGGATCCACCCATCACCTCCCGGCCTCTGTCACTATTCCCACCCTCCCCTCCTCGTCTGGATCCACCCATCACCTCCCAGCCTCCGTCACTATTCCCACCGTCCCCTCCTCGTCTGGATCCACCCATCACCTCCCAGCCTCTGTCACTATTCCCACCCTCCCCTCCTCCCTGGATCCACCCATCACCTCCTAGCCTCTGTCACTATTCCCACCCTCCCCTCCTCCCTGGATCCACCCATCACCTCCCAGCCTCCGTCACTATTCCCACCCTCCCCTCCTCCCTGGATCCACCCATCACCTCCCAGCCTCCGTCACTATTCCCACCCTCCCCTCCTCCCTTGATCCACCCATCACCTCCCAGCCTCTGTCACTATTCCCACCCTCCCCTCGTCGCCTGGATCCACCCATCACCTCCAGCCGCTGTCACTATTCCCACCCTCCCCTCCTCGTCTGGATCCACCCATCACCTCCCAGCCTCCGTCACTATTCCCACCCTCCCCTCCTCGTCTGGATCCACCCATCACCTCCCAGCCTCCGTCACTATTCCCACCCTCCCCTCCTCGTCTGGATCCACCCATCACCTCCCAGCCTCCGTCACTATTCCCACCCTCCCCTCCTCGTCTGGATCCACCCATCACCTCCCAGCCTCTGTCACTATTCCCACCCTCCCCTCCTCACTGGATCCACCCATAAACTCCTAGCCTCTGTCACTATTCCCACCCTCCCCTCCTCCCTGGATCCACCCATCACCTCCCAGCCTCTGTCACTATTCCCACCCTCCCCACCTCCCTGGATCCACCCATCACCTCCCAGCCTCTGTCACTATTCCCACCCTCCCCTCCTCCCTGGATCCACCCATCACCTCCCAGCCTCCGTCACTATTCCCACCCTCCCCTCCTCACTGGATCCACCCATAAACTCCTAGCCTCTGTCACTATTCCCACCCTCCCCTCCTCCCTGGATCCACCCATCACCTCCCAGCCTCTGTCACTATTCCCACCCTCCCCACCTCCCTGGATCCACCCATCACCTCCCAGCCTCTGTCACTATTCCCACCCTCCCCTCCTCCCTGGATCCACCCATCACCTCCCAGCCTCCGTCACTATTCCCACCCTCCCCTCCTCCCTGGATCCAACCATCACCTCCCAGCCTCCGTCACTATTCCCACCCTCCCCTCCTCCCTTGATCCACCCATCACCTCCCAGCCTCTGTCACTATTCCCACCCTCCCCTCGTCGCCTGGATCCACCCATCACCTCCAGCCGCTGTCACTATTCCCACCCTCCCCTCGTCGTCTGGATCCACCCATCACCTCCCAGCCTCTGTCACTATTCCCACCCTCCCCTCCTCGTCTGGATCCACCCATCACCTCCCAGCCTCTGTCACTATTCCCACCCTCCCCTCCTCCCTGGATCCACCCATCACCTCCCAGCCTCTGTCACTATTCCCACCCTCCCCTCCTCCCTGGATCCACCCATCACCTCCCAGCCTCTGTCACTATTCCCACCCTCCCCTCCTCCCTGGATCCACCCATCACCTCCCAGCCTCTGTCACTATTCCCACCCTCCCCTCCTCGTCTGGATCCACCCATCACCTCCCAGCCTCCGTCACTATTCCCACCCTCCCCTCCTCGTCTGGATCCACCCATCACCTCCCAGCCTCTGTCACTATTCCCACCCTCCCCTCCTCACTGGATCCACCCATAAACTCCTAGCCTCTGTCACTATTCCCACCCTCCCCTCCTCGTCTGGATCCACCCATCACCTCCCAGCCTCTGTCACTATTCCCACCCTCCCCTCCTCCCTGGATCCACCCATCACCTCCCAGCCTCTGTCACTATTCCCACCCTCCCCTCCTCCCTGGATCCACCCATCACCTCCCAGCCTCCGTCACTATTCCCACCCTCCCCTCCTCCCTGGATCCACCCATCACCTCCCAGCCTCCGTCACTATTCCCACCCTCCCCTCCTCCCTGGATCCACCCATCACCACACAGCCTCCGTCACTATTCCCACCCTCCCCTCCTCCCTGGATCCACCCATCACCTCCCAGCCTCTGTCACTATTCCCACCCTCCCCTCCTCCCTGGATCCACCCATCACCTCCCAGCCTCCGTCACTATTCCCACCCTCCTCTCCTCCCTGGATCCACCCATCACCTCCCAGCCTCTGTCACTATTCCCACCCTCCCCTCCTCCCTGGATCCACCCATCACCTCCCAGCCTCTGTCACTATTCCCACCCTCCCCTCCTCACTGGATCCACCCATAAACTCCTAGCCTCTGTCGCTATTCCCACCCTCCCCTCCTCGTCTGGATCCACCCATCACCTCCCAGCCTCTGTCAATATTCCCACCCTCCCCTCCTCCCTGGATCCACCCATCACCTCCCAGCCTCCGTCACTATTCCCACCCTCCCCTCCTCCCTGGATCCACCCATCACCTCCCAGCCTCCGTCACTATTCCCACCCTCCCCTCCTCCCTGGATCCACCCATCACCTCCCAGCCTCCGTCACTATTCCCACCCTCCCCTCCTCCCTGGATCCACCCATCACCACACAGCCTCCGTCACTATTCCCACCCTCCCCTCCTCCCTGGATCCACCCATCACCTCCCAGCCTCCGTCACTATTCCCACCCTCCCCTCCTCCCTGGATCCACCCATCACCTCCCAGCCTCCGTCACTATTCCCACCCTCCTCTCCTCCCTGGATCCACCCATCACCTCCCAGCCTCTGTCACTATTCCCACCCTCCCCTCCTCCCTGGATCCACCCATCACCTCCCAGCCTCTGTCACTATTCCCACCCTCCCCTCCTCACTGGATCCACCCATAAACTCCTAGCCTCTGTCGCTATTCCCACCCTCCCCTCCTCGTCTGGATCCACCCATCACCTCCCAGCCTCTGTCACTATTCCCACCCTCCCCTCCTCCCTGGATCCACCCATCACCTCCCAGCCTCTGTCACTATTCCCACCCTCCCCTCCTCCCTGGATCCACCCATCACCTCCCAGCCTCCGTCACTATTCCCACCCTCCCCTCCTCCCTGGATCCACCCATCACCTCCCAGCCTCCGTCACTATTCCCACCCTCCCCTCCTCCCTGGATCCACCCATCACCACCCAGCCTCCGTCACTATTCCCACCCTCCCCTCCTCCCTGGATCCACCCATCACCTCCCAGCCTCCGTCACTATTCCCACCCTCCCCTCCTCCCTTGATCCACCCATCACCTCCCAGCCTCTGTCACTATTCCCACCCTCCCCTCGTCGCCTGGATCCACCCATCACCTCCAGCCGCTGTCACTATTCCCACCCTCCCCTCGTCGTCTGGATCCACCCATCACCTCCCAGCCTCTGTCACTATTCCCACCCTCCCCTCCTCGTCTGGATCCACCCATCACCTCCCAGCCTCTGTCACTATTCCCACCCTCCCCTCCTCCCTGGATCCACCCATCACCTCCCAGCCTCTGTCACTATTCCCACCCTCCCCTCCTCCCTGGATCCACCCATCACCTCCCAGCCTCTGTCACTATTCCCACCCTCCCCTCCTCCCTGGATCCACCCATCACCTCCCAGCCTCTGTCACTATTCCCACCCTCCCCTCCTCGTCTGGATCCACCCATCACCTCCCAGCCTCCGTCACTATTCCCACCCTCCCCTCCTCGTCTGGATCCACCCATCACCTCCCAGCCTCCGTCACTATTCCCACCCTCCCCTCCTCGTCTGGATCCACCCATCACCTCCCAGCCTCCGTCACTATTCCCACCCTCCCCTCCTCGTCTGGATCCACCCATCACCTCCCAGCCTCTGTCACTATTCCCACCCTCCCCTCCTCACTGGATCCACCCATAAACTCCTAGCCTCTGTCACTATTCCCACCCTCCCCTCCTCGTCTGGATCCACCCATCACCTCCCAGCCTCTGTCACTATTCCCACCCTCCCCTCCTCCCTGGATCCACCCATCACCTCCCAGCCTCTGTCACTATTCCCACCCTCCCCTCCTCCCTGGATCCACCCATCACCTCCCAGCCTCCGTCACTATTCCCACCCTCCCCTCCTCCCTGGATCCACCCATCACCTCCCAGCCTCCGTCACTATTCCCACCCTCCCCTCCTCCCTGGATCCACCCATCACCACACAGCCTCCGTCACTATTCCCACCCTCCCCTCCTCCCTGGATCCACCCATCACCTCCCAGCCTCTGTCACTATTCCCACCCTCCCCTCCTCCCTGGATCCACCCATCACCTCCCAGCCTCCGTCACTATTCCCACCCTCCTCTCCTCCCTGGATCCACCCATCACCTCCCAGCCTCTGTCACTATTCCCACCATCCCCTCCTCCCTGGATCCACCCATCACCTCCCAGCCTCTGTCACTATTCCCACCCTCCCCTCCTCACTGGATCCACCCATAAACTCCTAGCCTCTGTCGCTATTCCCACCCTCCCCTCCTCGTCTGGATCCACCCATCACCTCCCAGCCTCTGTCACTATTCCCACCCTCCCCTCCTCCCTGGATCCACCCATCACCTCCCAGCCTCCGTCACTATTCCCACCCTCCCCTCCTCCCTGGATCCACCCATCACCTCCCAGCCTCCGTCACTATTCCCACCCTCCCCTCCTCCCTGGATCCACCCATCACCTCCCAGCCTCCGTCACTATTCCCACCCTCCCCTCCTCCCTGGATCCACCCATCACCACACAGCCTCCGTCACTATTCCCACCCTCCCCTCCTCCCTGGATCCACCCATCACCTCCCAGCCTCTGTCACTATTCCCACCCTCCCCTCCTCCCTGGATCCACCCATCACCTCCTAGCCTCTGTCACTATTCCCACCCTCCCCTCCTCCCTGGATCCACCCATCACCTCCCAGCCTCCGTCACTATTCCCACCCTCCCCTCCTCCCTGGATCCACCCATCACCTCCCAGCCTCCGTCACTATTCCCACCCTCCCCTCCTCCCTGGATCCACCCATCACCTCCCAGCCTCCGTCACTATTCCCACCCTCCCCTCCTCCCTTGATCCACCCATCACCTCCCAGCCTCTGTCACTATTCCCACCCTCCCCTCGTCGCCTGGATCCACCCATCACCTCCAGCCGCTGTCACTATTCCCACCCTCCCCTCCTCGTCTGGATCCACCCATCACCTCCCAGCCTCTGTCTCTATTCCCACCCTCCCCTCCTCGTCTGGATCCACCCATCACCTCCCAGCCTCTGTCACTATTCCCACCCTCCCCTCCTCCCTGGATCCACCCATCACCTCCCAGCCTCCGTCACTATTCCCACCCTCCCCTCCTCGTCTGGATCCACCCATCACCTCCCAGCCTCTGTCACTATTCCCACCCTCCCCTCCTCACTGGATCCACCCATAAACTCCTAGCCTCTGTCACTATTCCCACCCTCCCCTCCTCGTCTGGATCCACCCATCACCTCCCAGCCTCTGTCACTATTCCCACCCTCCCCTCCTCCCTGGATCCACCCATCACCTCCCAGCCTCTGTCACTATTCCCACCCTCCCCTCCTCCCTGGATCCACCCATCACCTCCCAGCCTCCGTCACTATTCCCACCCTCCCCTCCTCCCTGGATCCACCCATCACCTCCCAGCCTCCGTCACTATTCCCACCCTCCCCTCCTCCCTGGATCCACCCATCACCACACAGCCTCCGTCACTATTCCCACCCTCCCCTCCTCCCTGGATCCACCCATCACCTCCCAGCCTCTGTCGCTATTCCCACCCTCCCCTCCTCGTCTGGATCCACCCATCACCTCCCAGCCTCTGTCACTATTCCCACCCTCCCCTCCTCCCTGGATCCACCCATCACCTCCCAGCCTCTGTCACTATTCCCACCCTCCCCTCCTCCCTGGATCCACCCATCACCTCCCAGCCTCCGTCACTATTCCCACCCTCCCCTCCTCCCTGGATCCACCCATCACCTCCCAGCCTCCGTCACTATTCCCACCCTCCCCTCCTCCCTGGATCCACCCATCACCACCCAGCCTCCGTCACTATTCCCACCCTCCCCTCCTCCCTGGATCCACCCATCACCTCCCAGCCTCCGTCACTATTCACACTCTCCCCTGCTCCCTGGATCCACCCATCAGTTCCCAGACTCTGTCACTATTCCCATTCTCCCCTCCTCGTCTGGATACACCCATCACCTCCCAGCCTCTGTCACTATTCCCACCCTCCCTTCCTCCCTGGATACACCCATCACCTCCCAGCCTCCGTCACTATTCCCACCCTCCCCTCCTCCCTGGATCCACCCATCACCTCCCAGCCTCTGTCACTATTCCCACCCACCCCTCCTCCCTGGATCCACCCATCACCTCCCAGCCTCCGTCACTATTCCCAACCTCCCCTCCTAGTCTGGATCCACCCATCACCTCCCAGCCTCTGTCACTATTCCCACCCTCCCCTCCTCGTCTGGATCCACCCATCACCTCCCAGCCTCTGTCACTATTCCCACCCTCCCCTCCTCGTCTGTATACACCCATCACCTCCCAGTCCCCGTCACTATTCCCACCCTCCCCTCCTCCCTGGATACACCCATCACCTCCCAGCCTCTGTCACTATTCCCACCCTCCGTTCCTCCCTGGATCCACCCATCACCTCCCAGCCTCTGTCACTATTCCCACTCTCCCCTCCTCCCAGGATCCACCCATCACCTCCCAGCCTCTGTCACTATTCCCACCCTCCCCTCCTCCCTGGATCCACCCATCACCTCCCAGCCTCTGTCACTATTCCCACCCTCCCCTCCTCGCCTGGATCCACCCATCACCTCCCAGCCGCTGTCACTATTCCCACCCTCCCCTCCTCGTCTGGATCCACCCATCACCTCCCAGCCTCTGTCACTATTCCCACCCTCCCCTCCTCGTCTGGATCCACCCATCACCTCCCAGCCTCTGTCACTATTCCCACCCTCCCCTCCTCCCTGGATCCACCCATCACCTCCCAGCCTCTGTCACTATTCCCACCCTCCCCTCCTCCCTGGATCCACCCATCACCTCCCAGCCTCTGTCAGTATTCCCACCCTCCCCTCCTCCCTGGATCCACCCATCACCTCCCAGCCTCTGTCACTATTCCCACCCTCCCCTCCTCGTCAGGATCCACCCATCACCTCCCAGCCTCTGTCACTATTCCCAACCCTCCCCTCCTCGTCTGGATCCACCCATCACCTCCCAGCCTCCGTCACTATTCCCACCCTCCCCTCCTCGTCTGGATCCACCCATCACCTCCCAGCCTCCGTCACTATTCCCACCCTCCCCTCCTCGTCTGGATCCACCCATCACCTCCCAGCCTCTGTCACTATTCCCACCCTCCCCTCCTCCCTGGATCCACCCATAAACTCCTAGCCTCTGTCACTATTCCCACCCTCCCCTCCTCGTCTGGATCCACCCATCACCTCCCAGCCTCTGTCACTATTCCCACCCTCCCCTCCTCGTCTGGATCCACCCATCAGCTACCAGCCTCTGTCACTATTCCCATGCTCCCCTCCTCCCTGGATCCACCCATCACCTCGCAGCCTCTGTCACTATTCCCACCCTCCCCTCCTCATCTGGATCCACCCATCACCTCCCAGCCTCTGTCACTATTCCCACCCTCCCCTCCTCGTCTGGATCCACCCATCACCTCCCAGCCTCTGTCACTATTCCCACCCTCCCGTCCTCCCTGGATCCACCCATCACCTCCCAGCCTCTGTCACTATTCCCCCCCTCCCCTCCTCCCTGGATCCACCCATCAACTCCCAGCCTCTGTCACTATTCCCACCCTCCCCTCCTCCCTGGATCCACCCATCACCTCCCAGCCTCTGTCACTATTCCCACCCTCCCCTTCTCGTCTGGATCCACCCATCACCTCCCAGCCTCTGTCACTATTCCCACCCTCCCCTCCTCCCTGGAGCCACCCATCACCTCCCAGCCTCTGTCACTATTCCCACCCTCCCCTCCTCGTCTGGATCCACCCATCACCTCCCGGCCTCTGTCACTATTCCCACCCTCCCCTCCTCGTCTGGATCCACCCATCACCTCCCAGCCTCCGTCACTATTCCCACCCTCCCCTCCTCGTCTGGATCCACCCATCACCTCCCAGCCTCTGTCACTATTCCCACCCTCCCCTCCTCCCTGGATCCACCCATCACCTCCTAGCCTCTGTCACTATTCCCACCCTCCCCTCCTCCCTGGATCCACCCATCACCTCCCAGCCTCCGTCACTATTCCCACCCTCCCCTCCTCCCTGGATCCACCCATCACCTCCCAGCCTCCGTCACTATTCCCACCCTCCCCTCCTCCCTTGATCCACCCATCACCTCCCAGCCTCTGTCACTATTCCCACCCTCCCCTCGTCGCCTGGATCCACCCATCACCTCCAGCCGCTGTCACTATTCCCACCCTCCCCTCCTCGTCTGGATCCACCCATCACCTCCCAGCCTCCGTCACTATTCCCACCCTCCCCTCCTCGTCTGGATCCACCCATCACCTCCCAGCCTCCGTCACTATTCCCACCCTCCCCTCCTCGTCTGGATCCACCCATCACCTCCCAGCCTCCGTCACTATTCCCACCCTCCCTTCCTCGTCTGGATCCACCCATCACCTCCCAGCCTCTGTCACTATTCCCACCCTCCCCTCCTCACTGGATCCACCCATAAACTCCTAGCCTCTGTCACTATTCCCACCCTCCCCTCCTCCCTGGATCCACCCATCACCTCCCAGCCTCTGTCACTATTCCCACCCTCCCCACCTCCCTGGATCCACCCATCACCTCCCAGCCTCTGTCACTATTCCCACCCTCCCCTCCTCCCTGGATCCACCCATCACCTCCCAGCCTCCGTCACTATTCCCACCCTCCCCTCCTCCCTGGATCCACCCATCACCACACAGCCTCCGTCACTATTCCCACCCTCCCCTCCTCCCTGGATCCACCCATCACCTCCCAGCCTCTGTCACTATTCCCACCCTCCCCACCTCCCTGGATCCACCCATCACCTCCCAGCCTCTGTCACTATTCCCACCCTCCCCTCCTCCCTGGATCCACCCATCACCTCCCAGCCTCCGTCACTATTCCCACCCTCCCCTCCTCCCTGGATCCAACCATCACCTCCCAGCCTCCGTCACTATTCCCACCCTCCCCTCCTCCCTTGATCCACCCATCACCTCCCAGCCTCTGTCACTATTCCCACCCTCCCCTCGTCGCCTGGATCCACCCATCACCTCCAGCCGCTGTCACTATTCCCACCCTCCCCTCGTCGTCTGGATCCACCCATCACCTCCCAGCCTCTGTCACTATTCCCACCCTCCCCTCCTCGTCTGGATCCACCCATCACCTCCCAGCCTCTGTCACTATTCCCACCCTCCCCTCCTCCCTGGATCCACCCATCACCTCCCAGCCTCTGTCACTATTCCCACCCTCCCCTCCTCCCTGGATCCACCCATCACCTCCCAGCCTCTGTCACTATTCCCACCCTCCCCTCCTCCCTGGATCCACCCATCACCTCCCAGCCTCTGTCACTATTCCCACCCTCCCCTCCTCGTCTGGATCCACCCATCACCTCCCAGCCTCCGTCACTATTCCCACCCTCCCCTCCTCGTCTGGATCCACCCATCACCTCCCAGCCTCTGTCACTATTCCCACCCTCCCCTCCTCACTGGATCCACCCATAAACTCCTAGCCTCTGTCACTATTCCCACCCTCCCCTCCTCGTCTGGATCCACCCATCACCTCCCAGCCTCTGTCACTATTCCCACCCTCCCCTCCTCCCTGGATCCACCCATCACCTCCCAGCCTCTGTCACTATTCCCACCCTCCCCTCCTCCCTGGATCCACCCATCACCTCCCAGCCTCCGTCACTATTCCCACCCTCCCCTCCTCCCTGGATCCACCCATCACCTCCCAGCCTCCGTCACTATTCCCACCCTCCCCTCCTCCCTGGATCCACCCATCACCACACAGCCTCCGTCACTATTCCCACCCTCCCCTCCTCCCTGGATCCACCCATCACCTCCCAGCCTCTGTCACTATTCCCACCCTCCCCTCCTCCCTGGATCCACCCATCACCTCCCAGCCTCCGTCACTATTCCCACCCTCCTCTCCTCCCTGGATCCACCCATCACCTCCCAGCCTCTGTCACTATTCCCACCCTCCCCTCCTCCCTGGATCCACCCATCACCTCCCAGCCTCTGTCACTATTCCCACCCTCCCCTCCTCACTGGATCCACCCATAAACTCCTAGCCTCTGTCGCTATTCCCACCCTCCCCTCCTCGTCTGGATCCACCCATCACCTCCCAGCCTCTGTCAATATTCCCACCCTCCCCTCCTCCCTGGATCCACCCATCACCTCCCAGCCTCCGTCACTATTCCCACCCTCCCCTCCTCCCTGGATCCACCCATCACCTCCCAGCCTCCGTCACTATTCCCACCCTCCCCTCCTCCCTGGATCCACCCATCACCTCCCAGCCTCCGTCACTATTCCCACCCTCCCCTCCTCCCTGGATCCACCCATCACCACACAGCCTCCGTCACTATTCCCACCCTCCCCTCCTCCCTGGATCCACCCATCACCTCCCAGCCTCCGTCACTATTCCCACCCTCCCCTCCTCCCTGGATCCACCCATCACCTCCCAGCCTCCGTCACTATTCCCACCCTCCTCTCCTCCCTGGATCCACCCATCACCTCCCAGCCTCTGTCACTATTCCCACCCTCCCCTCCTCCCTGGATCCACCCATCACCTCCCAGCCTCTGTCACTATTCCCACCCTCCCCTCCTCACTGGATCCACCCATAAACTCCTAGCCTCTGTCGCTATTCCCACCCTCCCCTCCTCGTCTGGATCCACCCATCACCTCCCAGCCTCTGTCACTATTCCCACCCTCCCCTCCTCCCTGGATCCACCCATCACCTCCCAGCCTCTGTCACTATTCCCACCCTCCCCTCCTCCCTGGATCCACCCATCACCTCCCAGCCTCCGTCACTATTCCCACCCTCCCCTCCTCCCTGGATCCACCCATCACCTCCCAGCCTCCGTCACTATTCCCACCCTCCCCTCCTCCCTGGATCCACCCATCACCACCCAGCCTCCGTCACTATTCCCACCCTCCCCTCCTCCCTGGATCCACCCATCACCTCCCAGCCTCCGTCACTATTCACACTCTCCCCTGCTCCCTGGATCCACCCATCAGTTCCCAGCCTCTGTCACTATTCCCATTCTCCCCTCCTCGTCTGGATACACCCATCACCTCCCAGCCTCTGTCACTATTCCCACCCTCCCTTCCTCCCTGGATACACCCATCACCTCCCAGCCTCTGTCACTATTCCCACCCTCCCCTCCTCCCTGGATCCACCTGTCACCTCCCAGCCTCCGTCACTATTCCCACCCTCCCCTCCTCCCTGGATCCACCCATCACCTCCCAGCCTCTGTCACTATTCCCACCCACCCCTCCTCCCTGGATCCACCCATCACCTCCCAGCCTCCGTCACTATTCCCAACCTCCCCTCCTAGTCTGGATCCACCCATCACCTCCCAGCCTCTGTCACTATTCCCACCCTCCCCTCCTCGTCTGGATCCACCCATCACCTCCCAGCCTCTGTCACTATTCCCACCCTCCCCTCCTCGTCTGTATACACCCATCACCTCCCAGTCCCCGTCACTATTCCCACCCTCCCCTCCTCCCTGGATACACCCATCACCTCCCAGCCTCTGTCACTATTCCCACCCTCCGTTCCTCGCTGGATCCACCCATCACCTCCCAGCCTCTGTCACTATTCCCACTCTCCCCTCCTCCCAGGATCCACCCATCACCTCCCAGCCTCTGTCACTATTCCCACCCTCCCCTCCTCCCTGGATCCACCCATCACCTCCCAGCCTCTGTCACTATTCCCACCCTCCCCTCCTCGCCTGGATCCACCCATCACCTCCCAGCCGCTGTCACTATTCCCACCCTCCCCTCCTCGTCTGGATCCACCCATCACCTCCCAGCCTCTGTCACTATTCCCACCCTACCCTCCTCGTCTGGATCCACCCATCACCTCCCAGCCTCTGTCACTATTCCCACCCTCCCCTCCTCCCTGGATCCACCCATCACCTCCCAGCCTCTGTCACTATTCCCACCCTCCCCTCCTCCCTGGATCCACCCATCACCTCCCAGCCTCTGTCAGTATTCCCACCCTCCCCTCCTCCCTGGATCCACCCATCACCTCCCAGCCTCTGTCACTATTCCCACCCTCCCCTCCTCGTCAGGATCCACCCATCACCTCCCAGCCTCTGTCACTATTCCCACCCTCCCCTCCTCGTCTGGATCCACCCATCACCTCCCAGCCTCCGTCACTATTCCCACCCTCCCCTCCTCGTCTGGATCCACCCATCACCTCCCAGCCTCCGTCACTATTCCCACCCTCCCCTCCTCGTCTGGATCCACCCATCACCTCCCAGCCTCTGTCACTATTCCCACCCTCCCCTCCTCCCTGGATCCACCCATAAACTCCTAGCCTCTGTCACTATTCCCACCCTCCCCTCCTCGTCTGGATCCACCCATCACCTCCCAGCCTCTGTCACTATTCCCACCCTCCCCTCCTCGTCTGGATCCACCCATCAGCTACCAGCCTCTGTCACTATTCCCATGCTCCCCTCCTCCCTGGATCCACCCATCACCTCGCAGCCTCTGTCACTATTCCCACCCTCCCCTCCTCATCTGGATCCACCCATCACCTCCCAGCCTCTGTCACTATTCCCACCCTCCCCTCCTCGTCTGGATCCACCCATCACCTCCCAGCCTCTGTCACTATTCCCACCCTCCCGTCCTCCCTGGATCCACCCATCAGCTCCCAGCCTCTGTCACTATTCCCCCCCTCCCCTCCTCCCTGGATCCACCCATCAACTCCCAGCCTCTGTCACTATTCCCACCCTCCCCTCCTCCCTGGATCCACCCATCACCTCCCAGCCTCTGTCACTATTCCCACCCTCCCCTTCTCGTCTGGATCCACCCATCACCTCCCAGCCTCTGTCACTATTCCCACCCTCCCCTCCTCCCTGGATCCACCCATCACCTCCCAGCCTCTGTCACTATTCCCACCCTCCCCTCCTCGTCTGGATCCACCCATCACCTCCCGGCCTCTGTCACTATTCCCACCCTCCCCTCCTCGTCTGGATCCACCCATCACCTCCCAGCCTCCGTCACTATTCCCACCCTCCCCTCCTCGTCTGGATCCACCCATCACCTCCCAGCCTCTGTCACTATTCCCACCCTCCCCTCCTCCCTGGATCCACCCATCACCTCCTAGCCTCTGTCACTATTCCCACCCTCCCCTCCTCCCTGGATCCACCCATCACCTCCCAGCCTCCGTCACTATTCCCACCCTCCCGTCCTCCCTGGATCCACCCATCACCTCCCAGCCTCCATCACTATTCCCACCCTCCCCTCCTCCCTTGATCCACCCATCACCTCCCAGCCTCTGTCACTATTCCCACCCTCCCCTCGTCGCCTGGATCCACCCATCACCTCCAGCCGCTGTCACTATTCCCACCCTCCCCTCCTCGTCTGGATCCACCCATCACCTCCCAGCCTCTGTCTCTATTCCCACCCTCCCCTCCTCGTCTGGATCCACCCATCACCTCCCAGCCTCTGTCACTATTCCCACCCTCCCCTCCTCCCTGGATCCACCCATCACCTCCCAGCCTCTGTCACTATTCCCACCCTCCCCTCCTCCCTGGATCCACCCATCACCTCCCAGCCTCTGTCACTATTCCCACCCTCCCCTCCTCCCTGGATCCACCCATCACCTCCCAGCCTCTGTCACTATTCCCACCCTCCCCTCCTCGTCTGGATCCACCCATCACCTCCCAGCCTCCGTCACTATTCCCACCCTCCCCTCCTCGTCTGGATCCACCCATCACCTCCCAGCCTCCGTCACTATTCCCACCCTCCCCTCCTCGTCTGGATCCACCCATCACCTCCCAGCCTCCGTCACTATTCCCACCCTCCCCTCCTCGTCTGGATCCACCCATCACCTCCCAGCCTCTGTCACTATTCCCACCCTCCCCTCCTCACTGGATCCACCCATAAACTCCTAGCCTCTGTCACTATTCCCACCCTCCCCTCCTCCCAGGATCCACCCATCACCTCCCAGCCTCTGTCACTATTCCCACCCTCCCCACCTCCCTGGATCCACCCATCACCTCCCAGCCTCTGTCACTATTCCCACCCTCCCCTCCTCCCTGGATCCACCCATCACCTCCCAGCCTCCGTCACTATTCCCACCCTCCCCTCCTCACTGGATCCACCCATAAACTCCTAGCCTCTGTCACTATTCCCACCCTCCCCTCCTCCCTGGATCCACCCATCACCTCCCAGCCTCTGTCACTATTCCCACCCTCCCCACCTCCCTGGATCCACCCATCACCTCCCAGCCTCTGTCACTATTCCCACCCTCCCCTCCTCCCTGGATCCACCCATCACCTCCCAGCCTCCGTCACTATTCCCACCCTCCCCTCCTCCCTGGATCCACCCATCACCTCCCAGCCTCCGTCACTATTCCCACCCTCCCCTCCTCCCTTGATCCACCCATCACCTCCCAGCCTCTGTCACTATTCCCACCCTCCCCTCGTCGCCTGGATCCACCCATCACCTCCAGCCGCTGTCACTATTCCCACCCTCCCCTCGTCGTCTGGATCCACCCATCACCTCCCAGCCTCTGTCACTATTCCCACCCTCCCCTCCTCGTCTGGATCCACCCATCACCTCCCAGCCTCTGTCACTATTCCCACCCTCCCCTCCTCCCTGGATCCACCCATCACCTCCCAGCCTCTGTCACTATTCCCACCCTCCCCTCCTCCCTGGATCCACCCATCACCTCCCAGCCTCTGTCACTATTCCCACCCTCCCCTCCTCCCTGGATCCACCCATCACCTCCCAGCCTCTGTCACTATTCCCACCCTCCCCTCCTCGTCTGGATCCACCCATCACCTCCCAGCCTCCGTCACTATTCCCACCCTCCCCTCCTCGTCTGGATCCACCCATCACCTCCCAGCCTCCGTCACTATTCCCACCCTCCCCTCCTCGTCTGGATCCACCCATCACCTCCCAGCCTCCGTCACTATTCCCACCCTCCCCTCCTCGTCTGGATCCACCCATCACCTCCCAGCCTCCGTCACTATTCCCACCCTCCCCTCCTCGTCTGGATCCACCCATCACCTCCCAGCCTCTGTCACTATTCCCACCCTCCCCTCCTCCCTGGATCCACCCATCACCTCCTAGCCTCTGTCACTATTCCCACCCTCCCCTCCTCCCTGGATCCACCCATCACCTCCCAGCCTCCGTCACTATTCCCACCCTCCCGTCCTCCCTGGATCCACCCATCACCTCCCAGCCTCCATCACTATTCCCACCCTCCCCTCCTCCCTTGATCCACCCATCACCTCCCAGCCTCTGTCACTATTCCCACCCTCCCCTCGTCGCCTGGATCCACCCATCACCTCCAGCCGCTGTCACTATTCCCACCCTCCCCTCCTCGTCTGGATCCACCCATCACCTCCCAGCCTCTGTCTCTATTCCCACCCTCCCCTCCTCGTCTGGATCCACCCATCACCTCCCAGCCTCTGTCACTATTCCCACCCTCCCCTCCTCCCTGGATCCACCCATCACCTCCCAGCCTCTGTCACTATTCCCACCCTCCCCTCCTCCCTGGATCCACCCATCACTTCCCAGCCTCTGTCACTATTCCCACCCTCCCCTCCTCCCTGGATCCACCCATCACCTCCCAGCCTCTGTCACTATTCCCACCCTCCCCTCCTCGTCTGGATCCACCCATCACCTCCCAGCCTCCGTCACTATTCCCACCCTCCCCTCCTCGTCTGGATCCACCCATCACCTCCCAGCCTCCGTCACTATTCCCACCCTCCCCTCCTCGTCTGGATCCACCCATCACCTCCCAGCCTCCGTCACTATTCCCACCCTCCCCTCCTCGTCTGGATCCACCCATCACCTCCCAGCCTCTGTCACTATTCCCACCCTCCCCTCCTCACTGGATCCACCCATAAACTCCTAGCCTCTGTCACTATTCCCACCCTCCCCTCCTCCCAGGATCCACCCATCACCTCCCAGCCTCTGTCACTATTCCCACCCTCCCCACCTCCCTGGATCCACCCATCACCTCCCAGCCTCTGTCACTATTCCCACCCTCCCCTCCTCCCTGGATCCACCCATCACCTCCCAGCCTCCGTCACTATTCCCACCCTCCCCTCCTCACTGGATCCACCCATAAACTCCTAGCCTCTGTCACTATTCCCACCCTCCCCTCCTCCCTGGATCCACCCATCACCTCCCAGCCTCTGTCACTATTCCCACCCTCCCCACCTCCCTGGATCCACCCATCACCTCCCAGCCTCTGTCACTATTCCCACCCTCCCCTCCTCCCTGGATCCACCCATCACCTCCCAGCCTCCGTCACTATTCCCACCCTCCCCTCCTCCCTGGATCCACCCATCACCTCCCAGCCTCCGTCACTATTCCCACCCTCCCCTCCTCCCTTGATCCACCCATCACCTCCCAGCCTCTGTCACTATTCCCACCCTCCCCTCGTCGCCTGGATCCACCCATCACCTCCAGCCGCTGTCACTATTCCCACCCTCCCCTCATCGTCTGGATCCACCCATCACCTCCCAGCCTCTGTCACTATTCCCACCCTCCCCTCCTCGTCTGGATCCACCCATCACCTCCCAGCCTCTGTCACTATTCCCACCCTCCCCTCCTCCCTGGATCCACCCATCACCTCCCAGCCTCTGTCACTATTCCCACCCTCCCCTCCTCCCTGGATCCACCCATCACCTCCCAGCCTCTGTCACTATTCCCACCCTCCCCTCCTCCCTGGATCCACCCATCACCTCCCAGCCTCTGTCACTATTCCCACCCTCCCCTCCTCGTCTGGATCCACCCATCACCTCCCAGCCTCCGTCACTATTCCCACCCTCCCCTCCTCGTCTGGATCCACCCATCACCTCCCAGCCTCCGTCACTATTCCCACCCTCCCCTCCTCGTCTGGATCCACCCATCACCTCCCAGCCTCCGTCACTATTCCCACCCTCCCCTCCTCGTCTGGATCCACCCATCACCTCCCAGCCTCTGTCACTATTCCCACCCTCCCCTCCTCACTGGATCCACCCATAAACTCCTAGCCTCTGTCACTATTCCCACCCTCCCCTCCTCGTCTGGATCCACCCATCACCTCCCAGCCTCTGTCACTATTCCCACCCTCCCCTCCTCCCTGGATCCACCCATCACCTCCCAGCCTCTGTCACTATTCCCACCCTCCCCTCCTCCCTGGATCCACCCATCACCTCCCAGCCTCCGTCACTATTCCCACCCTCCCCTCCTCCCTGGATCCACCCATCACCTCCCAGCCTCCGTCACTATTCCCACCCTCCCCTCCTCCCTGGATCCACCCATCACCACACAGCCTCCGTCACTATTCCCACCCTCCCCTCCTCCCTGGATCCACCCATCACCTCCCAGCCTCTGTCACTATTCCCACCCTCCCCTCCTCCCTGGATCCACCCATCACCTCCCAGCCTCCGTCACTATTCCCACCCTCCTCTCCTCCCTGGATCCACCCATCACCTCCCAGCCTCTGTCACTATTCCCACCCTCCCCTCCTCCCTGGATCCACCCATCACCTCCCAGCCTCTGTCACTATTCCCACCCTCCCCTCCTCACTGGATCCACCCATAAACTCCTAGCCTCTGTCGCTATTCCCACCCTCCCCTCCTCGTCTGGATCCACCCATCACCTCCCAGCCTCTGTCACTATTCCCACCCTCCCCTCCTCCCTGGATCCACCCATCACCTCCCAGCCTCTGTCACTATTCCCACCCTCCCCTCCTCCCTGGATCCACCCATCACCTCCCAGCCTCTGTCACTATTCCCACCCTCCCCTCCTCCCTGGATCCACCCATCACCTCCCAGCCTCTGTCACTATTCCCACCCTCCCCTCCTCCCTGGATCCACCCATCACCTCCCAGCCTCCGTCACTATTCCCACCCTCCCCTCCTCCCTGGATCCACCCATCACCTCCCAGCCTCCGTCACTATTCCCACCCTCCCCTCCTCGTCTGGATCCACCCATCACCGCCCAGCCTCCGTCACTATTCCCACCCTCCCCTCCTCGTCTGGATCCACCCATCACCTCCCAGCCTCTGTCACTATTCCCACCCTCCCCTCCTCCCTGGATCCACCCATCACCTCCCAGCCTCTGTCACTATTCCCACCCTCCCCTCCTCCCTGGATCCACCCATCACCTCCCAGCCTCTGTAACTATTCCCACCCTCCCCTCCTCCCTGGATCCACCCATCACCTCCCAGCCTCCGTCACTATTCCCACCCTCCCCTCCTCGTCTGGATCCACCCATCACCTCCCAGTCGCCGTCACTATTCCCACCCTCCCCTCCTCCCTGGATCCACCCATCACCTCCCAGTCTCTGTCACTATTCCCACCCTCCCCTCCTCCCTGGATCCACCCATCACCTCCCAGCCTCCGTCACTATTCCCACCCTCCCCTCCTCGTCTGGATCCACCCATCACCTCCCAGTCGCCGTCACTATTCGCACCCTCCCCTCCTCCCTGGATCCACCAATCACCTCCCAGTCTCTGTCACTATTCCCACCCTCCCCTCCTCCCTGGATCCACCCATCACCTCCCAGCCTCCGTCACTATTCCCACCCTCCCCTCCTCGTCTGGATCCACCCATCACCTCCCAGTCGCCGTCACTATTCCCACCCTCCCCTCCTCCCTGGATCCACCCATCACCTCCCAGTCTCTGTCACTATTCCCACCATCCCCTCCTCCCTGGATCCACCCATCACCTCCCAGCCTCTGTCACTATTCCCATTCTCCCCTCCTCATCTGGATACACCCATCACCTCCCAGCCTCTGTCACTATTCCCACCCTCCCCTCCTCCCTGGATCCACCCATCACCTCCCAGCCTCTGTCACTATTCCCAGCCTCCCCTCCTCCCTGGATCCACCCATCACCTCCCAGCCTCTGTCACTATTCCCACCATCCCCTCCTCGTCTGGATCCACCCATCACCTCCCAGCCTCCGTCACTATTCCCACCCTCCCCTCCTCGTCTGGATCCACCCATGACCTCCCAGCCTCTGTCACTATTCCCACCCTCCCCTCCTCCCTGGATCCACCCATCACCTTCCAGCCTCTGTCACTATTCCCACCCTCCCCTCCTCCCTGGATCCACCCATCACCTCCGAGCCTCTGTCACTATTCCCACCCTCCCCTCCTCGTCTGGATCCACCCATCACCTCCGAGCCTCCGTCACTATTCCCACCCTCCCCTCCTCCCTGGATCCACCCATCACCTCCCAGCCTCTGTCACTATTCGCACCCTCCTCTCCCCCCTGGATCCACCCACCACCTCCCAGCCTCTGTCACTATTCCCACCCTCCCCTCCTCGTCTGGATCCACCCATCACCTCCCAGCCTCCGTCACTATTCCCACCCTCCCCTCTTCCCTGGCTCCACCCATCACCTCCCAGCCTCTGTCACTATTCCCACCCTCCCCTCCTCCCTGGATACACCCATCACCTCCCAGCCTCTGTCACTATTCCCACCCTCCCCTCCTCCTGGATCCACCCATCACCTCCCAGCCTCTGTCACTATACCCACCCTCCCCTCCTCGTCTGGATCCATCCATCACCTACCAGCCTCTTGTCACTATTCCCATGCTCCCCTCCTCCCTGGATCCACCCATCACCTCCCAGCCTCTGTCACTATTCCCACACTCCCCTCCTCCCTGGATCCACCCATCACCTCCCAGCCTCTGTCACTATTCCCACCCTCCCCTCCTCGTCTGGATCCACCATCACCTCCCAGCCTCTGTCACTATTCCCACCCTCCCCTCCTCGACTTGATCCACCCATCACCTGCCAGCCTCTGTCACTATTCCCACCCTCCCCTCCTCCCTGGATCCACCCATCACCTCCCAGGCTCTGTCACTATTCCCACGCTCCCCTCTCCCTGGATCCACCCATCAACTCCCAGCCTCTGTCACTATTCCCACCCTCCCCTCCTCCCTGGATCCACCCATCACCTCCCAGCCTCTGTCACTATTCCCACCCTCCCCTTCTCGTCTGGATCCACCCATCACCTCCCAGCCTCCGTCACTATTCCCACCCTCCCCTCCTCCCTGGATCCACCCATCACCTCCCAGCCTCTGTCACTATTCCCACCCTCCCCTCCTCCCTGGATCCACCCATCACCTTCCAGCCTCTGTCACTATTCCCACCCTCCCCTCCTCCCTGGATCCACCCATCACCTCCCAGCCTCTGTCACTATTCCCACCCTCCCCTCCTCGTCTGGATCCACCCATCACCTCCCAGCCTCCGTCACTATTCCCACCCTCCCCTCCTCGTCTGGATCCACCCATCACCTCCCAGCCTCTGTCACTATTCCCACCCTCCCCTCCTCCCTGGATCCACCCAACACCTTCCAGCCTCTGTCACTATTCCCACCCTCCCCTTCTCGTCTGGATCCACCCATCACCTCCCAGCCTCTGTCACTATTCCCACCCTCCCCTCCTCCCTGGATCCACCCATCACCTCCCAGCCTCTGTCACTATTCCCACCCTCCCCTCCTCCCTGGATCCACCCATCACCTCCCAGCCTCCGTCACTATTCCCACCCTCCCCTCCTCGTCTGGATCCACCCATCACCTCCCAGCCTCCATCACTATTCCCACCCTCCCCTCCTCGTCTGGATCCACCCATCACCTCCCAGCCTCTGTCACTATTCCCACCCTCCCCTCCTCCCTGGATCCACCCATCACCTCCCAGCCTCTGTCACTATTCCCACCCTCCCCTCCTCCCTGGATCCACCCATCACCTCCCAGCCTCTGTAACTATTCCCACCCTCCCCTCCTCCCTGGATCCACCCATCACCTCCCAGCCTCCGTCACTATTCCCACCCTCCCCTCCTCGTCTGGATCCACCCATCACCTCCCAGTCGCCGTCACTATTCCACCCTCCCCTCCTCCCTGGATCCACCCATCACCTCCCAGTCTCTGTCACTATTCCCACCATCCCCTCCTCCCTGGATCCACCCATCACCTCCCAGCCTCTGTCACTATTCCCATTCTCCCCTCCTCATCTGGATACACCCATCACCTCCCAGCCTCTGTCACTATTCCCACCCTCCCCTCCTCCCTGGATCCACCCATCACCTCCCAGCCTCTGTCACTATTCCCACCCCTCCACTCCTCCCTGGATCCACCCATCACCTCCCAGCCTCTGACACTATTCCCACCCTCCCCTCCTCCCTGGATCCACCCATCACCTCCCAGCCTCTGTCACTATTCCCACCATCCCCTCCTCGTCTGGATCCACCCATCACCTCCCAGCCTCTGTCACTATTCCCACCCTCCCCTCCTCCCTGGATCCACCCATCACCTCCCAGCCTCTGTCACTATTCCCACCCTCCCCTCCTCCCTGGATCCACCCATCACCTCCCAGCCTCTGTAACTATTCCCACCCTCCCCTCCTCCCTGGATCCACCCATCACCTCCCAGCCTCCGTCACTATTCCCACCCTCCCCTCCTCGTCTGGATCCACCCATCACCTCCCAGTCGCCGTCACTATTCGCACCCTCCCCTCCTCCCTGGATCCACCCATCACCTCCCAGTCTCTGTCACTATTCCCACCATCCCCTCCTCCCTGGATCCACCCATCACCTCCCAGCCTCTGTCACTATTCCCATTCTCCCCTCCTCATCTGGATAGACCCATCACCTCCCAGCCTCTGTCACTATTCCCACCCTCCCCTCCTCCCTGGATCCACCCATCACCTCCCAGCCTCTGTCACTATTCCCACCCTCCCCTCCTCCCTGGAATCCACCCATCACCTCCCAGCCTCTGTCACTATTCCCACCATCCCCTCCTCGTCTGGATCCACCCATCACCTCCCAGCCTCCGTCACTATTCCCACCCTCCCTCCTCGTCTGGATCCACCCATGACCTCCCAGCCTCTGTCACTATTCCCACCCTCCCCTCCTCCCTGGATCCACCCATCACCTTCCAGCCTCTGTCACTATTCCCACCCTCCCCTCCTCCCTGGATCCACCCATCACCTCCGAGCCTCTGTCACTATTCCCACCCTCCCCTCCTCGTCTGGATCCACCCATCACCTCCGAGCCTCCGTCACTATTCCCACCCTCCCCTCCTCCCTGGATCCACCCATCACCTCCCAGCCTCTGTCACTATTCGCACCCTCCTCTCCCCCCTGGATCCACCCACCACCTCCCAGCCTCTGTCACTATTCCCACCCTCCCCTCCTCCCTGGATCCACCCATCACCTCCCAGGCTCTGTCACTATTCCCACCCTCCCCTCCTCCCTGGATCCACCCATCAACTCCCAGCCTCTGTCACTATTCCCACCCTCCCCTCCTCCCTGGATCCACCCATCACCTCCCAGCCTCTGTCACTATTCCCACCCTCCCCTTCTCGTCTGGATCCACCCATCACCTCCCAGCCTCCGTCACTATTCCCACCCTCCCCTCCTCCCTGGATCCACCCATCACCTCCCAGCCTCTGTCACTATTCCCACCCTCCCCTCCTCGTCTGGATCCACCCATCACCTCCCAGCCTCTGTCACTATTCCCACCCTCCCCCTCCTCGTCTGGATCCACCCATCACCTCCCAGCCTCCGTCACTATTCGCACCCTCCCCTCCTCGTCTGATCCACCCATCACCTCCCAGCCTCTGTCACTATTCCCACCCTCCCCTCCTCCCTGGATCTACCCATCAACTCCCAGCCTCTGTCACTATTCCCACCCTCCCCTCCTCCCTGGATCCACCCATCACCTCCCAGCCTCTGTCACTATTCCCACCCTCCCCTCCTCCCTGGATCCACCCATCACCTCCCAGCCTCTGTCACTATTCCCACCCTCCCCTCCTCGTCTGGATCCACCCATCACCTCCCAGCCTCTGTCACTATTCCCACCCTCCCCTCCTCGTCTGGATCCACCCATCACCTCCCAGCCTCCGTCACTATTCGCACCCTCCCCTCCTCGTCTGGATCCACCCATCACCTCCCAGCCTCTGTCACTATTCCCACCCTCCCCTCCTCCCTGGATCTACCCATCAACTCCCAGCCTCTGTCACTATTCCCACCCTCCCCTCCTCCCTGGATCCACCCATCACCTCCCAGCCTCTGTCACTATTCCCACCCTCCCCTCCTCCCTGGATCCACCCATCACCTCCCAGCCTCTGTCACTATTCCCACCCTCCCCTCCTCGTCTGGATCCACCCATCACCTCCCAGCCTCTGTCACTATTCCCACCCTCCCCTCCTCGTCTGGATCCACCCATCACCTCCCAGCCTCCGTCACTATTCCCACCCTCCCCTCCTCGTCTGGATCCACCCATCACCTCCCAGCCTCTGGTCACTATTCCCACCCTCCCCTCCTCCCTGGATCCACCCATCAACTCCCAGCCTCTGTCACTATTCCCACCCTCCCCTCCTCCCTGGATCCACCCATCACCTTCCAGCCTCTGTCACTATTCCCACCCTCCCCTCCTCCCTGGATCCACCCATCACCTCCCAGCCTCTGTCACTATTCCCACCCTCCCCCTTCTCGTCTGGATCCACCCATCACCTCCCAGCCTCCGTCACTATTCCCACCCTCCCCTCCTCGTCTGGATCCACCCATCACCTACCAGCCTCTGTCACTATTCCACCCTCCCCTCCTCCCTGGATCCACCCATCACCTTCCAGCCTCTGTCACTATTCCACCCTCCCTTCTCGTCTGGATCCACCCATCACCTCCCAGCCTCTGTCACTATTCCCACCCTCCCCTCCTCCCTGGATCCACCCATCACCTCCCAGCCTCTGTCACTATTCCCACCCTCCCCTCCTCCCTGGATCCACCCATCACCTCCAGCCTCCGTCACTATTCCCACCCTCCCCCTCCTCGTCTGGATCCACCATCACCTCCCAGCCTCCGTCACTATTCCCACCCTCCCCTCCTCGTCTGGATCCACCCATCACCTCCCAGCCTCTGTCACTATTCCCACCCTCCCCTCCTCCCTGGATCCACCCATCACCTCCCAGCCTCTGTCACTATTCCCACCCTCCCCTCCTCCCTGGATCCACCCATCACCTCCCAGCCTCCGTCACTATTCCCACCCTCCCCTCCTCGTCTGGATCCACCCATCACCTCCCAGCCTCCGTCACTATTCCCACCCTCCCCTCCTCATCTGGATCCACCCATCACCTCCCAGCCTCTGTCACTATTCCCACCCTCCCCTCCTCCCTGGATCCACCCATCACCTCCCAGCCTCTGTCACTATTCCCACCCTCCCCTCCTCCCTGGATCCACCTATCACCTCCCAGCCTCTGTAACTATTCCCACCCTCCCCTCCTCCCTGGATCCACCCATCACCTCCCAGCCTCCGTCACTATTCCCACCCTCCCCTCCTCGTCTGGATCCACCCATCACCTCCCAGTCGCCGTCACTATTCCCACCCTCCCCTCCTCCCTGGATCCACCCATCACCTCCCAGTCTCTGTCACTATTCCCACCATCCCCTCCTCCCTGGATCCACCCATCACCTCCCAGCCTCTGTCACTATTCCCATTCTCCCCCTCCTCATCTGGATACACCCATCACCTCCCAGCCTCTGTCACTATTCCCACCCTCCCCTCCTCCCTGGATCCACCCATCACCTCCCAGCCTCTGTCACTATTCCCACCCTCCCACTCCTCCCTGGATCCACCCATCACCTCCCAGCCTCTGACACTATTCCCACCCTCCCCTCCTCCCTGGATCCACCCATCACCTCCCAGCCTCTGTCACTATTCCCACCATCCCCTCCTCGTCTGGATCCACCCATCACCTCCCAGCCTCTGTCACTATTCCCACCCTCCCCTCCTCCCTGGATCCACCCATCACCTCCCAGCCTCTGTCACTATTCCCACCCTCCCCTCCTCCTGGATCCACCCATCACCTCCCAGCCTCTGTAACTATTCCCACCCTCCCCTCCTCCCTGGATCCACCCATCACCTCCCAGCCTCCGTCACTATTCCCACCCTCCCCTCCTCGTCTGGATCCACCCATCACCTCCCAGTCGCCGTCACTATTCGCACCCTCCCCTCCTCCCTGGATCCACCCATCACCTCCCAGTCTCTGTCACTATTCCCACCATCCCCTCCTCCCTGGATCCACCCATCACCTCCCAGCCTCTGTCACTATTCCCATTCTCCCCTCCTCATCTGGATACACCCATCACCTCCCAGCCTCTGTCACTATTCCCACCCTCCCCTCCTCCCTGGATCCACCCATCACCTCCCAGCCTCTGTCACTATTCCCACCCTCCCCTCCTCCCTGGATCCACCCATCACCTCCCAGCCTCTGTCACTATTCCCACCATCCCCTCCTCGTCTGGATCCACCCATCACCTCCCAGCCTCCGTCACTATTCCCACCCTCCCCTCCTCGTCTGGATCCACCCATGACCTCCCAGCCTCTGTCACTATTCCCACCCTCCCCTCCTCCCTGGATCCACCCATCACCTTCCAGCCTCTGTCACTATTCCCACCCTCCCCTCCTCCCTGGATCCACCCATCACCTCCGAGCCTCTGTCACTATTCCCACCCTCCCCTCCTCGTCTGGATCCACCCATCACCTCCGAGCCTCCGTCACTATTCCCACCCTCACCCCTCCTCCCTGGATCCACCCATCACCTCCCAGCCTCTGTCACTATTCGCACCCTCCTCTCCCCCCTGGATCACCCACCACCTCCCAGCCTCTGTCACTATTCCCACCCTCCCCTCCTCCCTGGATCCACCCATCACCTCCCAGGCTCTGTCACTATTCCCACCCTCCCCTCCTCCCTGGATCCACCCATCAACTCCCAGCCTCTGTCACTATTCCCACCCTCCCCTCCTCCCTGGATCCACCCATCACCTCCCAGCCTCTGTCACTATTCCCACCCTCCCCTTCTCGTCTGGATCCACCCATCACCTCCCAGCCTCCGTCACTATTCCCACCCTCCCCTCCTCCCTGGATCCACCCATCACCTCCCAGCCTCTGTCACTATTCCCACCCTCCCCTCCTCGTCTGGATCCACCCATCACCTCCCAGCCTCTGTCACTATTCCCACCCTCCCCTCCTCGTCTGGATCCACCCATCACCTCCCAGCCTCCGTCACTATTCGCACCCTCCCCTCCTCGTCTGGATCCACCCATCACCTCCCAGCCTCTGTCACTATTCCCACCCTCCCCTCCTCCCTGGATCTACCCATCAACTCCCAGCCTCTGTCACTATTCCCACCCTCCCCTCCTCCCTGGATCCACCCATCACCTCCCAGCCTCTGTCACTATTCCCACCCTCCCCTCCTCCCTGGATCCACCATCACCTCCCAGCCTCTGTCACTATTCCCACCCTCCCCTCCTCGTCTGGATCCACCCATCACCTCCCAGCCTCTGTCACTATTCCCACCCTCCCCTCCTCGTCTGGATCCACCCATCACCTCCCAGCCTCCGTCACTATTCGCACCCTCCCCTCCTCGTCTGGATCCACCCATCACCTCCCAGCCTCTGTCACTATTCCACCCTCCCCCTCCTCCCTGGATCTACCCATCAACTCCCAGCCTCTGTCACTATTCCCACCCTCCCCTCTCCCTGGATCCACCCATCACCTCCCAGCCTCTGTCACTATTCCCACCCTCCCCTCCTCCCTGGATCCACCCATCACCTCCCAGCCTCTGTCACTATTCCCACCCTCCCCTCCTCGTCTGGATCCACCCATCACCTCCCAGCCTCTGTCACTATTCCACCCTCCCCTCCTCGTCTGGATCCACCCATCACCTCCCAGCCTCCGTCACTATTCCCACCCTCCCCTCCTCGTCTGGATCCACCCATCACCTCCCAGCCTCTGTCACTATTCCCACCCTCCCCTCCTCCCTGGATCCACCCATCAACTCCCAGCCTCTGTCACTATTCCCACCCTCCCCTCCTCCCTGGATCCACCCATCACCTTCAGCCTCTGTCACTATTCCCACCCTCCCCTCCTCCCTGGATCCACCCATCACCTCCCAGCCTCTGTCACTATTCCCACCCTCCCCTCCTCGTCTGGATCCACCCATCACCTCCCAGCCTCCGTCACTATTCCCACCCTCCCCTCCTCGTCTGGATCCACCCATCACCTCCCAGCCTCTGTCACTATTCCCACCCTCCCCTCCTCCCTGATCCACCCATCACCTTCCAGCCTCTGTCACTATTCCCACCCTCCCCTTCTCGTCTGGATCCACCCATCACCTCCCAGCCTCTGTCACTATTCCCACCCTCCCCCTCCTCCCTGGATCCACCCATCACCTCCCAGCCTCTGTCACTATTCCCACCCTCCCCTCCTCCCTGGATCCACCCATCACCTCCCAGCCTCCGTCACTATTCCCACCCTCCCCTCCTCGTCTGGATCCACCCATCACCTCCCAGCCTCCGTCACTATTCCCACCCTCCCCTCCTCGTCTGGATCCACCCATCACCTCCCAGCCTCTGTCACTATTCCCACCCTCCCCTCCTCCCTGGATCCACCCATCACCTCCCAGCCTCTGTCACTATTCCCACCCTCCCCTCCTCCCTGGATCCAACCATCACCTCCCAGCCTCTGTAACTATTCCCACCCTCCCCTCCTCCCTGGATCCACCCATCACCTCCCAGCCTCCGTCACTATTCCCACCCTCCCCTCCTCGTCTGGATCCACCCATCACCTCCCAGTCGCCGTCACTATTCCCACCCTCCCCTCCTCCCTGGATCCACCCATCACCTCCCAGTCTCTGTCACTATTCCCACCATCCCCTCCTCCCTGGATCCACCCATCACCTCCCAGCCTCTGTCACTATTCCCATTCTCCCCTCCTCATCTGGATACACCCATCACCTCCCAGCCTCTGTCACTATTCCCACCCTCCCCTCCTCCCTGGATCCACCCATCACCTCCCAGCCTCTGTCACTATTCCCACCCTCCACTCCTCCCTGGATCCACCCATCACCTCCCAGCCTCTGACACTATTCCCACCCTCCCCTCCTCCCTGGATCCACCCATCACCTCCCAGCCTCTGTCACTATTCCCACCATCCCCTCCTCATCTGGATCCACCCATCACCTCCCAGCCTCTGTCACTATTCCCACCCTCCCCTCCTCCCTGGATCCACCCATCACCTCCCAGCCTCTGTCACTATTCCCACCCTCCCCTCCTCCCTGGATCCACCCATCACCTCCCAGCCTCTGTAACTATTCCCCACCCTCCCCTCCTCCCTGGATCCACCCATCACCTCCCAGCCTCCGTCACTATTCCCACCCTCCCCTCCTCGTCTGGATCCACCCATCACCTCCCAGTCGCCGTCACTATTCGCACCCTCACCCTCCTCCCTGGATCCACCCATCACCTCCCAGTCTCTGTCACTATTCCCACCATCCCCTCCTCCCTGGATCCACCCATCACCTCCCAGCCTCTGTCACTATTCCATTCTCCCCTCCTCATCTGGATACACCCATCACCTCCCAGCCTCTGTCACTATTCCCACCCTCCCCTCCTCCCTGGATCCACCCATCACCATCCCAGCCTCTGTCACTATTCCCACCCTCCCTCCTCCCTGGATCCACCCATCACCTCCCAGCCTCTGTCACTATTCCCACCATCCCCTCCTCGTCTGGATCCACCCATCACCTCCCAGCCTCCGTCACTATTCCCACCCTCCCTCCTCGTCTGGATCCACCCATGACCTCCCAGCCTCTGTCACTATTCCCACCCTCCCCTCCTCCCTGGATCCACCCATCACCTTCCAGCCTCTGTCACTATTCCCACCCTCCCCTCCTCCCTGGATCCACCCATCACCTCCGAGCCTCTGTCACTATTCCCACCCCTCCCTCCTCGTCTGGATCCACCCATCACCTCCGAGCCTCCGTCACTATTCCCACCCTCCCCTCCTCCCTGGATCCACCCATCACCTCCCAGCCTCTGTCACTATTCGCACCCTCCTCTCCCCCCTGGATCCACCCACCACCTCCCAGCCTCTGTCACTATTCCCACCCTCCCCTCCTCGTCTGGATCCACCCATCACCTCCCAGCCTCCGTCACTATTCCCACCCTCCCCTCTTCCCTGGCTCCACCCATCACCTCCCAGCCTCTGTCACTATTCCACCCTCCCCTCCTCCCTGGATACACCCATCACCTCCCAGCCTCTGTCACTATTCCCACCCTCCCCCTCCTCCCTGGATCACCCATCACCTCCCAGCCTCTGTCACTATACCCACCCTCCCCTCCTCGTCTGGATCCATCCATCACCTACCAGCCTCTTGTCACTATTCCCATGCTCCCCTCCTCCCTGGATCCACCCATCACCTCCCAGCCTCTGTCACTATTCCCACACTCCCCTCCTCCCTGGATCCACCCATCACCTCCCAGCCTCTGTCACTATTCCCCACCCTCCCCTCCTCGTCTGGATCCACCCATCACCTCCCAGCCTCTGTCACTATTCCCACCCTCCCCTCCTCGACTTGATCCACCCATCACCTGCCAGCCTCTGTCACTATTCCCACCCTCCCCTCCTCCCTGGATCCACCCATCACCTCCCAGGCTCTGTCACTATTCCCACCCTCCCCTCCTCCCTGGATCCACCCATCAACTCCCAGCCTCTGTCACTATTCCCACCCTCCCCTCCTCCCTGGATCCACCCATCACCTCCCAGCCTCTGTCACTATTCCACCCTCCCCTTCTCGTCTGGATCCACCCATCACCTCACAGCCTCCGTCACTATTCCCACCCTCCCCTCCTCCCTGGATCCACCCATCACCTCCCAGCCTCTGTCACTATTCCCACCCTCCCCTCCTCGTCTGGATCCACCCATCACCTCCCAGCCTCTGTCACTATTCCCACCCTCCCCTCCTCGTCTGGATCCACCCATCACCTCCCAGCCTCCGTCACTATTCGCACCCTCCCCTCCTCGTCTGGATCCACCCATCACCTCCCAGCCTCTGTCACTATTCCCACCCTCCCCTCCTCCCTGGATCTACCCATCAACTCCCAGCCTCTGTCACTATTCCCACCCTCCCCTCCTCCCTGGATCCACCCATCACCTCCCAGCCTCTGTCACTATTCCCACCCTCCCCTCCTCCCTGGATCCACCCATCACCTCCCAGCCTCTGTCACTATTCCCACCCTCCCCTCCTCGTCTGGATCCACCCATCACCTCCCAGCCTCTGTCACTATTCCCACCCTCCCCTCCTCGTCCTGGATCCAACCCATCACCTCCCAGCCTCCGTCACTATTCCCACCCTCCCTCCTCGTCTGGATCCACCCATCACCTCCCAGCCTCTGTCACTATTCCCACCCTCCCCTCCTCCCTGGATCCACCCATCAACTCCCAGCCTCTGTCACTATTCCCACCCTCCCCTCCTCCCTGGATCCACCCATCACCTTCCAGCCTCTGTCACTATTCCCACCCTCCCCTCCTCCCTGGATCCACCCATCACCTCCGAGCCTCTGTCACTATTCCCACCCTCCCTCCTCGTCTGGATCCACCCATCACCTCCGAGCCTCCGTCACTATTCCCACCCTCCCCTCCTCCCTGGATCCACCCATCACCTCCCAGCCTCTGTCACTATTCGCACCCTCCTCTCCCCCCTGGATCCACCCACCACCTCCCAGCCTCTGTCACTATTCCCACCCTCCCCTCCTCCCTGGATCCACCCATCACCTCCCAGTCTCTGTCACTATTCCCACCATCCCCTCCTCCCTGGATCCACCCATCACCTCCCAGCCTCTGTCACTATTCCCATTCTCCCCTCCTCATCTGGATACACCCATCACCTCCCAGCCTCTGTCACTATTCCCACCCTCCCCTCCTCCCTGGATCCACCCATCACCTCCCAGCCTCTGTCACTATTCCCACCCTCCCCTCCTCCTGGATCCACCCATCACCTCCCAGCCTCTGTCACTATTCCCACCATCCCCTCCTCGTCTGGATCCACCCATCACCTCCCAGCCTCCGTCACTATTCCCACCCTCCCCTCCTCGTCTGGATCCACCCATGACCTCCCAGCCTCTGTCACTATTCCCACCCTCCCCTCCTCCCTGGATCCACCCATCACCTTCCAGCCTCTGTCACTATTCCCACCCTCCCCTCCTCCCTGGATCCACCCATCACCTCCGAGCCTCTGTCACTATTCCCACCCTCCCCTCCTCGTCTGGATCCACCCATCACCTCCGAGCCTCCGTCACTATTCCCACCCTCCCCTCCTCCCTGGATCCACCCATCACCTCCCAGCCTCTGTCACTATTCGCACCCTCCTCTCCCCCCTGGATCCACCCACCACCTCCCATCCTCTGTCACTATTCCCACCCTCCCCTCCTCGTCTGGATCCACCCATCACCTCCCAGCCTCCGTCACTATTCCCACCCTCCCCTCTTCCTGGCTCCACCCATCACCTCCCAGCCTCTGTCACTATTCCCACCCTCCCCTCCTCCCTGGATACACCCATCACCTCCCAGCCTCTGTCACTATTCCCACCCTCCCTCCTCCCTGGATCCACCCATCACCTCCCAGCCTCTGTCACTATACCCACCCTCCCCTCCTCGTCTGGATCCATCCATCACCTACCAGCCTCTTGTCACTATTCCCATGCTCCCCTCCTCCCTGGATCCACCCATCACCTCCCAGCCTCTGTCACTATTCCCACACTCCCTCCTCCCTGGATCCACCCATCACCTCCCAGCCTCTGTCACTATTCCCACCCTCCCCTCCTCGTCTGGATCCACCCATCACCTCCCAGCCTCTGTCACTATTCCCACCCTCCCCTCCTCGACTTGATCCACCCATCACCTGCCAGCCTCTGTCACTATTCCCACCCTCCCCTCCTCCCTGGATCCACCCATCACCTCCCAGGCTCTGTCACTATTCCACCCTCCCCTCCTCCCTGGATCCACCCATCAACTCCCAGCCTCTGTCACTATTCCCACCCTCCCCTCCTCCCTGGATCCACCCATCACCTCCCAGCCTCTGTCACTATTCCCACCCTCCCCTTCTCGTCTGGATCCACCCATCACCTCCCAGCCTCCGTCACTATTCCCACCCTCCCCTCCTCCCTGGATCCACCCATCACCTCCCAGCCTCTGTCACTATTCCCACCCTCCCCCTCCTCGTCTGGATCCACCCATCACCTCCCAGCCTCTGTCACTATTCCCACCCTCCCCTCCTCGTCTGGATCCACCCATCACCTCCCAGCCTCCGTCACTATTCGCACCCTCCCCTCCTCGTCTGGATCCACCCATCACCTCCCAGCCTCTGTCACTATTCCCACCCTCCCCTCCTCCCTGGATCTACCCATCAACTCCCAGCCTCTGTCACTATTCCCACCCTCCCCTCCTCCCTGGATCCACCCATCACCTCCCAGCCTCTGTCACTATTCCCACCCTCCCCTCCTCCCTGGATCCACCCATCACCTCCCAGCCTCTGTCACTATTCCCACCCTCCCCTCCTCGTCTGGATCCACCCATCACCTCCCAGCCTCTGTCACTATTCCCACCCTCCCCTCCTCGTCTGGATCCACCCATCACCTCCCAGCCTCCGTCACTATTCCCACCCTCCCCTCCTCGTCTGGATCCACCCATCACCTCCCAGCCTCTGTCACTATTCCCACCCTCCCCTCCTCCCTGGATCCACCCATCAACTCCCAGCCTCTGTCACTATTCCCACCCTCCCCTCCTCCCTGGATCCACCCATCACCTTCCAGCCTCTGTCACTATTCCCACCCTCCCCTCCTCCCTGGATCCACCCATCACCTCCGAGCCTCTGTCACTATTCCCACCCTCCCCTCCTCGTCTGGATCCACCCATCACCTCCGAGCCTCCGTCACTATTCCCACCCTCCCCCTCCTCCCTGGATCCACCCATCACCTCCAGCCTCTGTCACTATTCGCACCCTCCTCTCCCCCCTGGATCCACCCACCACCTCCCAGCCTCTGTCACTATTCCCACCCTCCCCTCCTCGTCTGGATCCACCCATCACCTCCCAGCCTCCGTCACTATTCCCACCCTCCCTCTTCCCTGGCTCCACCCATCACCTCCCAGCCTCTGTCACTATTCCCACCCTCCCCTCCTCCCTGGATACACCCATCACCTCCCAGCCTCTGTCACTATTCCCACCCTCCCCTCCTCCCTGGATCCACCCATCACCTCCCAGCCTCTGTCACTATACCACCCTCCCCTCCTCGTCTGGATCCCATCCATCACCTACCAGCCTCTTGTCACTATTCCCATGCTCCCCTCCTCCCTGGATCCACCCATCACCTCCCCAACCTCTGTCACTATTCCACCCTCCCCTCCTCGTCTGGATCCACCCATCACCTCCCAGCCTCTGTCACTATTCCCACCCTCCCCTCCTCGTCTGGATCCACCCATCACCTCCCAGCCTCCGTCACTATTCGCACCCTCCCTCCTCGTCTGGATCCACCCATCACCTCCCAGCCTCTGTCACTATTCCCACCCTCCCCTCCTCCCTGGATCTACCCATCAACTCCAGCCTCTGTCACTATTCCCACCCTCCCCTCCTCCCTGGATCCACCCATCACCTCCCAGCCTCTGTCACTATTCCCACCCTCCCCTCCTCCCTGGATCCACCCATCACCTCCCAGCCTCTGTCACTATTCCACCCTCCCCTCCTCGTCTGGATCCACCCATCACCTCCCAGCCTCTGTCACTATTCCCACCCTCCCCTCCTCGTCTGGATCCACCCATCACCTCCCAGCCTCCGTCACTATTCCCACCCTCCCCTCCTCGTCTGGATCCACCCATCACCTCCCAGCCTCTGTCACTATTCCACCCTCCCCTCCTCCCTGGATCCACCCATCACCTCCCAGCCTCTGTCACTATTCCCACCCTCCCCTCCTCCCTGGATCCACCCATCACCTCCCAGCCTCTGTCACTATTCCCACCCTCCCCTCCTCCCTGGATCCACCCATCACCTCCCAGCCTCCGTCACTATTCCCACCCTCCCCTCCTCGTCTGGATCCACCCATCACCTCCCAGCCTCCGTCACTATTCCCACCCTCCCCTCCTCGTCTGGATCCACCCATCACCTCCCAGCCTCTGTCACTATTCCCACCCTACCCTCCTCCCTGGATCCACCCATCACCTCCCAGCCTCTGTCACTATTCCCACCCTCCCCTCCTCCCTGGATCCACCCATCACCTCCCAGCCTCTGTCACTATTCCCACCCTCCCCTCCTCCCTGGATCCACCCATCACCTCCCAGCCTCTGTCACTGGGAGATCCTGCTTTCTCTGGCGGACAGAGCATAGGTGTTCAGTGAAATGGTCTCCCAGTCTGCGTCAGGTCTCACCAATATATAGAAGGCCACACCGGGAGCACTGGACACAATATATCACCCCAGCCAACTCACAGGTGAAGTGTCACACCAGCCGACCTACAGGTGAAATGTAATTCTCCATTACTTCCGCCACCTCCAATGGGATCCCACTACCAAGCACATGTTTCCTCCCCCCCCCCTTTCTGCTTTCTGCAAGGATCGCTCCCTACGCGACTCCCTTGTCCATTCGTCCCCCCATTCCCTCCCCACCGATCTCCATCCCGGCACTTATCCTGGTAAGTGGAACAAGTGCTACACCTGCCCTTACACTTCCTCCCTCACCACCGTTCAGGGCCCCAGACAGTCCTTCCAGGTGAGGCGACACTTCACCTGTGAGTCGGCTGGTGTGGTATACTGCGTCCGGTGCTCCCAGTGTGGCCTTTTATATATTGGTGAGCCCCAACGCAGACTGGGAGACCGTTTCGCGGAACACCTACGCTCGGTCTGCCAGAGGAAGCAGGATCTCCCAGTGGCCACACATTTTAATTCCACGTCCCATTCCCATTCTGGTATGTCTATCCATGGCCTCCTCTACTGTCAAGATGAGGAGGGGCATTAACAGAAGTTAGAGAAATCAATGTTCATGCCATCAGGTTGGAGGAACAACACCTGATATTCGGTCTGGGCAGCCTCCAACCTGATGGCATGAACATTGATTTCTCTAACTTCTGTAATGCCCCTCCTCCCCTTCTTACCCCATCCCTTATCTATTTATTTATCCTCTCCTCCCCCCACCCATTTTTCTCTCCTTTTTTTCTCTCTCTGCCCCTCTCACAATCACTCCTTGCCTGCTCTCCATCTCCCTCTGGTGCTCTCCTCCCCCTTTCTTTCTCCCTAGGCCTCCCGTCCCATGATCCTTTCCCTTCTCCAGCTCTGTATCACTTTTGCCAATCACCTTTCCAGCTTTTAGCTTCAACCGCCCCCTCCGGTCTTCTCCTATCATTTAGGATTTCCCCCTCCCCCTCCCACTTTCAAATCTCTTACTATCTTTCCTTTCAGTTAGTCCTGACGAAGGGTCTCGGCCCGAAACGTCGACAGCGCTTCTCCCTGTAGATGCTGCCTGGCCTGCTGCGTTCACCGGCGTTTTGTATGTGTTACTTGAATTTCCAGCATCTGCAGATTTCCTCGTGTTTGCGTCCCCACAACTGACGTGAGACTCACTGGTCTAAAGCTCCCAGGATTTTCAATTGTTCCCTTCTTAGAGGTACAATATTCGCTACTCGCCAGTCCTTTGAGACCTCGCCTGTGGCTAGAAAGGAGTCAAAGATACAGTCAAGGGCCCAACAGTATCATGATTGCCTCCTTCAATGTCCTGGGGTAAATCCCAACAGGCTCTGGGGACTTATCCATCTTAACACTCATTAGGAGGTCCAATACTTCCTCCTCATTGACCTCCAAACACCCTAACCTATTTATACACTCAGCACTGATCTACTGGTCTCCGACTCCTTTTTCCTTAGTAAATACTGAAGCAAAGTATTCATTAATACCTCACTCGTGTTCTCCACACCCAGCAAATGTTCCTCCCTTTATCCTTGAGTGGTCCCACCCTCCCCATGGGATTCACCTTAATCCTACTGGCCAAGGACTTTCCATGCCCACCCCCCCGGCTTTCCTAATTCCCTTCTCTGGTTCTTCCCTGGTTTCTTTATCTCCTCGTGTGCTTCATTTGATCCCAAACTTCCGAAGCTTTACATACTTTTCCTTTTTCTTCTTGACTAAATCCATCACCTCCCTGGACATCCAAGGCTCTCTCATCTTTCCATCCCTGTCCTTCCCTCTAACAGGAACGTACCTTTCCTGTACTCTGTGCAATGGATTTTTAAACACCGTCCACGTGCCTGATG